>NC_056734.1:752541151-752663651 GCF_019279795.1 Protopterus annectens
CACAGTGCTCAGTCACAGTATTCCAAGCAGTCTTTGAGTACCAATGAACAGTGCCTGTCCATGCATACTATGAGAACAGCAGTCTCGTATAATACTGAAGAGAGGAATGGAAAACGGGTCATGGCGTGAGGGCGTGTTTCATCCGTGGAAGCGGGAGATGTGGCTGGTCTGGTGTGTGAGCAAACCGCTGCATCTGAAAACCTTGGCAGGATGCTACCAGTGGGAGAAACAGTGTAGACCAACAAAGTGTACTCGTGACACAACAGGTCCACCCCTGCCAGGATGCACCAGACGTTATGGGTCACAATAATGTTCCCATCAGTATCAGAGGTGGATGAAGGGAAGACTCAAACGTACGTGGACTAAACTGATGAAGAGCTTCCAGAAGGTTGCATTGAGACAGTAATATGGAGGAATACCGAGACATGCAGAGAGGGAAATGTGTGGTGGTGTGGTATGGCAGGGCTAGCAACTGCAGAATGGATCGATGCTGAGTACGTGAAGCTCGGGGGCTGGGGAAAGGGAGCATGGGTATGATATTAAGGTAGGAATATGCAACCTATGCAGAGCTGCAATAGTGTAGTGGACAGAGCATCTGCCTATCACACACACATTCTTGGTTCGGGTCCCACTGCAGCACATTCTATTTCCCGTGTGAAATTGGTATAACAAAATCGTTTTGCTGTATAACCTACTAAATGACATTTACACTTGAACAGGAGTACGGAATTACACATAGCCCACTCACAATTCATAGGACATGAGACGACACACAGATATGTATACACAGACAACTTGTAATGGTGTCTTTTACAATAATGTATGCCATTACAGACAGCACATAGATCTGCACTTATGTAATCAGTGAGGAACGCAGGGCCCACATAGAAAAGTAGATGCAGACAGTGCTGATATATAACATACTATGCTGTCCAGGACAGGCCCATCAGTTCGTACAACTGTGGACAAAGGATTTGCCATCAAGATAGGTAACAATAAACAATAACAGATGTAGTTCATCAGCCACCAGTTACACCCCATAGTCAAGGCCTAGGGGGACATGTATTACCTGTGATAATGTCTATGTATCTGTCACATGTATGGACCCTGACCAACAAATGTCATGGGCGTCCACAATATGACTGGGATGATAACAGGAATGCCAGCAGTATATTATGAAGTCTAAATCTCAAAATGCACGCACTCGAGGCCCTTCTCAGTATGGAAAACATCGATGTCTGTGCTGTAACTGAAACCTGGTTCAAGGCTCCTGAGAGCACCCCGGCACTATTAGGTTTTACCTCATATCATGCGTTCCGGCCCCAAAACCCGGACCACTCCACAAAAGGAGGGGGTGTATCCATATTCATAAAGGATACTCACACCTCCAGGTTGGTGGCAACGCATGAAGCTTTGGAAACCATCCAGGTGCAACTAACAATAGGCAAAACTGCTCTACAAATTGTAGCATGCTACAGGCCACCCTCTCAAACTCAGGAACCCGACACAGCCTTCCTGAAGACACTGGAGGGTATAAATGTATCTCCAAACACCATCATATTGGGTGACTTCAACTACCCGAATATAGACTGGGAACATTACTCAAGCCCTAACTTTCTAGCCCAACGGTTCCTGGAGTTCATAAATTCAAATGCCATGGAACAGCTAGTCACTGTTCCCATGAGAGGAGAAAATATACTAGATCTCATTGTCACAAACATGGGGGCAAAATGCTCCACACCGGAAGTATATCCCTCATTGGTGAGATCTGATCATAAACTAATCTCACTGGAAATCCACATCCCGCCCACCCCAAACAAAAGACCATAGTGAAGAACTTCTCTAAAGCAAACTTCACACTACTCAAGACTGGTGTGGTATCCTTCAAGGCCCCTGAGTCAGAGGAAACCACAACCCAAGCTGCGAAGCCCTTACAAATGCCTTCTATGAACACCTCCAGGACTGCATGGATCAGGCAATCCCAAATAAAACCAAGACTCTTTCCACAAAGGGCAAACGTCCAGTCTGGTGGACCCCAGCCATTAACAAACTTTACAATAAGAGGAGAAAGCTATTACATGATAGAACAAAATCCATAAAAGGGAAGTCACCCTGATCATTATTAGTAAAAAATACGAGCACTCATAAAATCAACTAAGGCCAATTTTGAGAGAAAATTGCCATGGATTCAAAGGCAATCATAAGGCCTTTTCAGCTATGTTAGGAACCTGGGTGGAAACTCACAGATATGCTCAGAATTAGTCCAAAATGATACAAAAATCACTGAACCCACAGACATTGCCAACATACTGGCAGACAGGTTCAGTGCAAACTTCACCCCTCTCCCCTAAAGGAGAGATAACTATCCCAGCCGAGTGTAGCCTCCCGGACATCTCAAATGCGCAGGTGAAAGCTGCTCTCTAAAGCTAAAAACACAGCATCAATGGGACTGGATGGTGTCCCCGGCTGTGTGCTACGAGCTAAATGAGGAATTAAACCCGCATAAGGCAGCTGTTTAATCTCAGCCTTACCACAGGATACGTGCCCAAGGAGTGGCGACGGCAACTGTGGTCCCACTCCACAAAGGTGGCTCACGGACCCTGGTAATTACCCCATAAGCTTAACAAGTCTAGTCTGCAAAGCTATGGAGAGGATCATAATGGAGCTCATAAACAAAGATATAGGGACTTGCAGACATTGGACCCGACCCAGTTTGGCTTTGTCAAGGGAAGATCATGCCTTTTGAACTTGGTCGACTTCTTGAAATAGTCACCAAGGCCATTGATGAGGGAAAGGCAGTCCATACAGCCTACCTTGACCTTGCAAAGGCTTCGACACAATACCCCACTCGGGTATTGTAGAAAAACTTACCAGCTTAAATGTAAACCCATATGTCACAAGATGGGTTGCAAACTGGCTTAAGGACAGAACCCACAGGGTTAGAGTTGCTGGCGCTGTGTCAGACTCCAAGCCGGTCACAAGTGGTGTCCCACAGGGCTCGGTCCTTGGCCCCTATTGTTTGGCATCTACTTCTCAGAAGTACAGGCCAACATGGGAGGACTTTGGCTGACAAAGTTTGCAGATGACTGCAAACTGGGCCATAGTGGAAAGTGCATCGGACACTGATATCCTTCAGAAGGGACTCACGGAAACAGATAGCTGGTGCCAGAGCCATGGCCTGAAGTTAAACGCCAAAAAATGTATAGTCATACCCTTCGGGAAAAACAAGGTAACCCCAAGCTACCATATAGGTGGCAATCCACTAAGCACAGAAGAGGTTATCAGGGACCTGGGGACCCAGGTTGACAGTGGCCTTTCTTTGACACTCACATTGCTAAAGTGGTTAGAAAGACATTCTACATTGCCCACCTGATCATGAAGGGATTCGCATCCAGATCTAGTGAGGTCATTGTTCCCTGTACTCTTCACTTATCAGACCAATGATCGAGTACAATGCCCCATTCGGGATGTATCTCACCCGACATCTGCAGCAATTGGAGAGACCCCAAAAGTTCCTCACCAAAAGGATAAAGGGACTCCAAAATCTGTCATATGCTGCCAGATTGAAGAAACTCCAGCTCTATTCAGTCGCATACCGTCTGCTCAGAGGTGACATGTGCCTGACATACAAGGCCATGTCCAACCCGGAATTAATGGACATGCTCCACCTCAAAAAATCCAAATCCACCAAAACCACTAGAGCAAGCGACTTAAACCTTAGCACGGATATAAATAGGACGTGCTGGAGGGATAGATTTATCACTCAGAGACACCATTGCTGTGGAATAAAATCCCGGTCCATGTGAGGCAGAGCACCTCGCTGACTCTGTTCAAGAGAAATCTAGACCTGTGGATGGGAGATCGTAGGTTTACCCCGGGAATCATCTCTGGGTCACTGCTGGACAGAGGCACAACAAACTAATGGGCACAGTATTTTTTCATATAAGGGGTGGCGTAAGCCACAATAATTTGGGCTAGGCTTATAAATGCCTTAGGGCAGATAGCCTAGTATAAACCTATGAACCTATGAACCTATGAACCTATGATAGGCCAATACCAAATAACCCCTAACTATAGCACAGCAGGACAAAGCCAGATATATATGTGGAGGACGGAGGCAGGAACACAGGGCCATACCCGTAATATTGCTGTTACACACCCTGCACATTGCTGGTGTTACAGGATTCGATGCAACATACCCTTATGCAGGAATAACACATCAGGAGCAAAACAGAAAGTAGCCGTGTACTGATAGCACGCAACAGACAGATTGCTGGGGATATATCTAGGACAAGCCCTGTGTGGTGCACAGGCAAAAGCAAACAGACAATACACTGGCCATCATGTGGATAGGCCTACTGTTGAGAACTATGCAGACAGACTGCATTCCATCCTAAGCTACTATGTACATGCAAACACTGCAAGACCAGCAATATACAAAGCACATAACAACACCACTCACTCTGTCTGTAGGTCTGGAACAACCTAAGATTGTGTAGTTGTCCTGTGTCTGCAAGCCCCGCTGTAGTAGGTACCGCAACCTGCCATCTGTAACATTGCTGCCAACATACAGGAAGGATGTCCTCCATACTGGAAAGGTGAAGAGACAACGCCCACATGAGTAAGCATTTTATAGTACTGGTTTGCCATGACGATGGTTAACAGAATCACTACACAGCAAGCTACACACAGTCAGCAACTGTTGCACACTGATTGGTGCAGCACCCATCACCTGATCATGTGCATCACCTACTAAAGCCATGCTGTAATCCATTCAGACCAACTCATTTGCTCTACTGGAGAGGGAGAGAAAGAGAGATAGAGAGAAAGAAAGAAAAATGAAAAAAAAAAAAGAAAACAGAAGAGGAAACCAACCAACAAAAAAGGAAATTGAAAACAAACGTATACCACAGAACTTACACAGTAGGAAACACAGTACTACAGGCCACAACCGGGAAGGCGTCACATCCGTCCAAACACTAAAAGGTATGTAAAACACAACTGTATGTAATTTAATGCAGGATGTGGTATAGATTAATAGGATGTATGATGTAGAATGTTTGATATGTGCCATCTGTAGTTGTCCCTGTATGATGTCCCACTGAACAACTGCTCTGGACAATACTGTCTATCCCTGTAAGCAGTGGGACATACCCGCCAACTGTGCAGATCAGCAATGAATGACAAAGATTTCAGCCATAATATCTGTGTATGTTATGTTAGTGTGGAGAATAGCTGTTGGTGGATGTACTGCCATCATGATAGACACCTGTGTCAGTGCACAGCACTTGCAGGACAGTCATGTGAATGTGTAATGTAGCATGCACAAATGCCATAGGTGTGTAATAGGTGTACCAGCAATCTCACACCATAGTTACCACCCTAATGTTAGGCTGTGTTCACATGTGGCACCTGTCTGTGTTGCAGCAAGGCAGGACAGTGCAGCTCTGAATGAAAGACGGTTACAGAATGTGAACCGGATGTCTGTATTCACTCCACATATCTGTGTGATATGGACTGTGACGTGTATGTGTAAAGATATAGATATAGACATAGGTATATCAACAACGTACAACATATATCTACACATATATGTACATAGATGTATATATATATA
This sequence comes from Protopterus annectens, assembly GCF_019279795.1. Taxonomy (NCBI): domain Eukaryota; kingdom Metazoa; phylum Chordata; order Ceratodontiformes; family Protopteridae; genus Protopterus; species Protopterus annectens. The sequence goes on from NC_056734.1 coordinate 752,546,769, forward strand.
TATATATATATATGGGTCTACTTCTAATGACCGTAACGCCGATTCGCCGACAGTGAAATCACCGACACCAAACGACCGACAACGCAGTTGGCCGACACGCTCGAATCCCGACAGACGGAAGACCGACAAGGGGAATGTGTAAGCGTGACCTGGTAAGTATGCGATAGTGAGGGATTTAGGAGTAGGGAGCGGACAGGTAAGTGTGCAATACTCAGGGATGTAGGGTTAGGGTGTGTGATAGGTGAGTATGTGGTAGTGTCGGAGCTTGGGGTTAGGGGTGTGTAAGTGAGTTAGGGTTAGGGTGCAGGTAGGGAGAGTGTGCGGTAGTGTCGGAGCTTGGGGTTAGGTGTGTAAGTGAGTTAGGTTAGGGTGCAGGTAGGGAGAGTGCGGTAGTGTCGGAGCTTGGGGTTAGGGGTGGGTAAGTGAGTTAGGGTTAGGGTGCAGGTAGGGAGAGTGTGCGGTAGTGTCGGACCTTAGGGTTAGGGTTTGGGTTAGGGCTAGTGGATATGTGTTGTAGTGTACTGTGTTGTTTACGTGTAGTGTGTCGGTGTTATGGTGTTCGTGTTTCGTTGTCGGGTTTGTGTGTTGTCGGTTTTCTGGCGTCGGTGATTTCACTGTCGGCGAATCGGCGTTTCGGTCATTAGAAGTAGACCCATATATATATAGTGGCACTGACAATGACATGCAGGTGCAATAGTCTGTAACAGGCCAGCAAAGATAAGTGCCCCCACAGGGAGCATGGCTACATACACATAGCACAAAGCTTGGTACAATTCAACATATGTCCCAATGGTAGGTAAGCAGCTGACATAACAATTGCAATCTGTGAACGTGTTGTTGTAGCTGATATGGTGGGGGGAGACATACATGTGTATTAAGAACTATGTTAACCCTGCTGTATGGGTGGCTCATACCTGTTTCCATCTTTATGTCTTCCAGGAATCATGTCACATTGTCGCCTTCCCGTGTACAGTGCCATAGAAACGGCTATCATCAGCGACCACCTGGTACAGCACTACATACTTATTTTTAGCCAGACAGCCCATGACCAGCAGAAGAGGACCACCCTGTGGAATGAACTAGTCCGCAGGGTCAATGATGTCGGACTGCATAACCACAGCTATGAGCAGGTACAACATCATTGCACTGACCTGCTTCGCCATGTATGCCGGCGTGCAGCTTCCCTAAGGGGGGACCACCTTGCAATGGGGGGGAACCCACCCATCCACCCCTCACATGTGTGGAGGAGCTTCTCAGCAGCCTAGTGACACCTGTCTGCCCGCAACATTAACACCTGGCAGGGCACATCTTGGAGGTGGGTGCCAACAACACACCAGATGAGGAGCGTGCAAGTAAGGTCCCAGGGCACATTGGTACACCACTCGTGTGTATGCATCAGCAGCTGTACAGGTACAGCATGCAGAACTGAGATGTCATATACTTTGTCTGCTGCTGTGTAGTAGTAATAAGCTGTTGTGTAGCAGCTGTAATATTGTGTAATTCTACTGTGGATGCAATGTAATGCTGCACTCACCTATTATGAATGCCACAGCTGTGGCCACTGACATCAGCTTTCTCGCACTCCTATGTAGGTCCCTCCAGGATACAACCACAGCAGCAGCCCGTAGCCGGTGAGTATGGTTCATGTTCATGCATGATGATTAACTGGGCATGTAATAGCTATGGGCTATCCCCCATGCACACATCTAACACACCTACCCATACTGCATGATGTACATGTTCATGTTTTGTTGTTGAGAAATGCACTGCATCACAATAGAAACCATGCTGGGGTATCGGAAGGGTACAACAGACACATGCAAGACAACTAACATCCTGTCAATATGCAATGTGTCCACAGGGATGTGACATGTGGTAGGACACACGGCCTACAGTAGGGACATTTGTGACTCAACACCACCATGGCTTCAGCTGCATGCAAGCAGGTTAAGTAAACATTGCAGATGTTACCCTGACCCCACAGCACTCATCACAGGAGTGTGTGCACTCCAAGGGATGTGCACATGAGTAGACCTTGCAACCATGCAGAGGTCTGGGACATGTGTAGGGAACCCCTCACAGCCATGGTAAGGTCTTCTGATTGTCAGTGTAATAGTCATGTACAGTTCATACATGCACTGCTGATGTTGTGATCTGTAACGCAGACATCAGACATCCACAACTGATAGCTGTTCACATACCATCCCAGGTATGTGTTGCTACAACACACATGGGCTGTGAGCAGTGGAGCTGACATAACTGCCACAGTACTACAGATGCATCAATGGTTTCTACTCCTGTGAAGTATGGTGCACAGTACAAGGCAGGGTGCAGAACAGGCCACAGTAACACTTTGTACATGGGTGCAGTGTGAACACAGGGGGGAGCCATCACCTACCAATAAAGCCCATGCCTCACACACATGTATACCAGCACTAGCATGATGTCACTATAGCTGCACTGCATGCTGTTGAGCTCCATGTGTAATGCATGTTGACAGAAGACTAATGGAAGGACTGTGTGTACAAATGTTGTGCAACTCCACATGTAGGAGTATGGGGTGTGTGTGATTTGGTTTTGTTCATAGATGCAATCTATTGGAGTGTGGATGATGCATGTCAGATGTGTGTGTGCGTGTGTGTCCATGTATGTACAGGTGAAAGTGGGATTGACTACATGATGGTACTTCCCCTTGGGAGTGTGCCGTACATGAAGTGAGACATGGGACACCAGGACAACCTGTCAGGTATGTGAACACAGGACAGCTGATATCTTAACAAGGGCTGTAGCATGGAGCATGCATTGGGAGGAGCAGGACATACCAGGTATACACATCATATTGCCAGCAGCAGATAGGTAACTGGCTACCCACATATGCAGCACTACAAATGCAATGGGGAATTACCACAGCACATCAGTGAGTGTATTCAGGTAGTACTCTCATCCGCATGATGGGTTGCTTGTGCAGCAGATGTGGTATGGACTGAGCAAGACTGTAGTATGAGGCTCTGGTGTGTGACATATGTAGTAAATGTAGCAGCCCCAAACATATAGGGGCCTCGTACACCATTACTGCCCATACACAGGGTAATACAGGGTAACAGCTGTGAGGCCATGTACAACCTACTCCACCCAGGTCAGGGAGGCAATGGAGTAACAGGTCAGGTGTGGTAACCACATGTGTAGGCATAGGGAGGGATGATATGTTAATGGGCTGTAGTGATGCATGTGTATTAGTAAGTGCCATGCAGGAAGGAGAACATTTGTAACTGACTGTGGGACTGTCTGCAAACACAGGGAGGGTGAGGTTGTAAGGTGGCTATCAGTGTGAGTGTGTGTACTGTTATGCACTGCTGTACAGGTCTTAACATGTGTATTTGTTTCCCCCACAGATGGCGAGGTGGGGCAGGGTCCCTCCTGCTCGCATACTGAGGTAGGTGTCCCTACAGTCACCGATGATGATGAAGGTACAGGTGAGGTACAGGTGGGGTTATCAGAGGCCAACACTGCACCAACATGTGTCATCACCCTCCTAGCCACCCCAAGCCCAAACACAGTTACAGTGCCCCTACAAACACCATCACATGTGGCCATAGCAGAGGGACAGTTGATGCTTGGTGGCAATGGCCAGGAAAGTGTGGTGTCCATGCCAACTGTGTCAGGTCATAGTCGGCATAGCCAGATGTCCGGAAGGCCACCACATCGGCAGATGTACCACGGTGCTCATGGGAGGACCGCAGGCCATCCTGCCCCTGGCAGAGGTGCCACAACTGGTAGCACCAGGAGCATGTTTCAGGCTATATTGGAGGCACAGGCACGTATGGAAATGCACTCCAGACAGGTCCTGAGGCTGCAGAAGTCTGCTTTCGCAGCTGTAAGTGGCAACCTCCATGAATTTGCTGTTGCCTTCCATGAATATATTGAGGTCATGGATAGACGGTGGGGTGAAATGGTTGGCCTCCTCGACCATGGTATATCTGTGCTAGAACATGTGGTGGGAGTGGTGCAACGTCCACATGGACGTAGGCCAGAGACACCAGTAGCTGGCAGTCAATGTGGATGTGCCAGGATGCACAGTCACTCCCACAGTGGCACTACCAAGCCCCAACACACCACAGGGGCTGCTGTCCACACCACACCACAGCAGGCCATGTGCATGTGGCCCTGGCCAGGCCCAGGTGGGACATGGTTCCAGCAGACATATGTCATCATCAGGGGAGAGTAGCACCTCAAGGTCTGTACCTGCATATGCCCATGGAACCCCTGGCAGCTACGCATGTCCATGGCCTGAGGCACTGAACTGCACACCCTGCCAGTTATGGTCTTCAGTTGGCCATTACCCATGTGGGGCAGCCACAAGGTGGAACTGTGTGCATGCATACCCACACATTATGCAACCACACCTAGGGCATCCCCATACTGGCATACACCACATCACCACACCCCAATCAAGGAACCACACCCCTCACCCACACACATGGTGACACATGTTTGGACCACCCTCAGCCTCTAGCACACCTGCAACACACCCTGTGCATATGATGATACCTGTGCCACATCCCTGTCATCCATAACATCGATGCAGGGACAGGCTAACATGGTTCTGATGCACACTGTGACTGTAATGGGGTGCCGCAATGTACCGCAGTGTAGAATGTTGTCAGGGGTAATGTGTACTGCATACATGTCAGGTAGTGTAGCCATGCAGCTAGGATAACATTCACACACCCTGTGCATATGATGATACCTGTGCCACATCCCTGCCATCCCTAACATCGATGCAGGGACAGGTTAACATGGTTCTGATGTACACGGTGACTGTGATAGAGTGCCACAATGTACTGCAATGTAAAATGTAGTCAGGGGTAATATATACTACATACATGTCAGGTAGTGTAGCCATGCAGCTGGGATGACATTCACACACCCTGTGCATATGATGATACCTGTGCCACATCCAAGCCATCCCTAACATTGATGCAGGGATAGGCTAACATGGTTCTGATGCACATGGTGACTGTGATAGAGTGATGCAATGTACTGCAGTGTAGAATGTAGTCAGGGGTAAAGTGTACTGCATACATGTCAGGTAGTGTAGCTGTGCAACTAGGATGACATTCACACACCCTGTGCATATGATGATACCTGTGCCACATCCCTGCCATCCCTAACATCGATGCAGGGACAGGCTAACATGGTTCTGATGCACACAGTGACTGTGATAGAGTGCCACAATGTACTGCAGTGTAGACTGTAGCCAGGGGTAATGTGCACTGCATACATGTCAGGTAGTGTAGCCATGCAGCTAGGATGACATTCACACACCCTGTGCATATGATGATACCTGTACCACATCCCTGCTATCCCTAACATCGACGCAGGGACAGGCTAACATGGTTCTGATGCACACAGTAACTGTGATAGAGTGCCACAATGTACTGCAGTGTAGAATGTAGTCAGGGGTAATGTGTACTGCATACATGTCAGGTAGTGTAGCCATGCAGCTAGGATGCATCCCAGCTGTTGGTAACACCAATTGATATCCCCATACCATCATCCATTTGTGCTGTAGGCATACATGTGTCAGCAGGAAGATGGCCCGCAGTCATATTCCACAGGGGTATGTCAGTGTGGTGACACCATGGCCATGACATATGTGGTGTACAGTTGCACACATGCCACAGGTATGTATAACAGCTACTGGCCATGCAAACGTGACTGGTGGCCTGCTTGTATAGGTATGATTTGCACCCTTATGTCAACCTATCCACATACACACACATCCTGACTTGGCGACACTGTGTCTAGATCCCAACCTGGGTATGTAGTGCTATTGAACTGTGCAGCTGTCATTACACACGTGACACCATCTGTAGGGTGAGGTGTGTACCAGGTCATGTGCTACATGCAGACCATCCACAGACACATACAATATGGTAATGGGGGATGTAATGTTTGTATATGGTGAATACATAGTGTGTCATACTATCATATACACATTGACCGACACATAACGGGTGGACACACATCTTAGAGACCTGGTTGCATAGTTGATAACTAACTAGTCCATATGTCCAATATGTTACAGGTAGGCTGCACACAGCACATGCGTAACTGGGCCATATCCTGTTTTCTGTTAACTGTATGGGTGATGATGACATTGACCACCTGAGAGTGGTACATGAGCCATATACCAGGTGTACCATGGTGTAAAGACAGTGTACACAGCACCCACATACCCCACTGGGTATTGTACACACTAGAACCCATCTAGATTTTCTGACATACCCACATTCACACAGTGGTCAGAATGCAAAAACAACCCATTGCATATCACAACCATGGTACCACAGGGATATGCATGTGATGCACACACCACAGACATATTAGGGTGTTGCATTGCGTTGCCACACCTATGGGCGACAACAACAATATCTGTACTACTGTGTGGCAATGTGTATTGTAATAGAAGTATGTGGACTCAGACCGGTGTACCCTACAGATATGCAAACATGCACATATACACACACTTGGCAGACCTCAATGGGATTCCCATGCCTACCGACCCATTGGTGCAACATTGTTGTGCTGGTACTGCAAGGCACATGTAGCTGTTAGGGAGTGGAGTGTAACAGGCTACATGTTACGTAAATGTGGGTGAGAGGCACCACACACTATATGGGTCAAACGAATAGGCATCTCCCCAGCCAAACACGTCCACCCTGCAATACACTACCAAGTGTTGGCAATCCCATAACCAGGGCCAATGGCAACATGGGCACATGACATTACCTGTACTACATCCCACCTGTATGATGTCAGGCTGTTATTGGTAACATATCATGCTGTACAGTCTGGCTCCCATGGGGAATGTATTATGTGGAAGCCATCAACATTACCAGGCTTCAGATACACAGACACAGATATGCAGATACAGGTATACATATTTATAATTATATATATATATATATATATATATATATATATATATATATATGTGTGTGTGTGTGTGTGTGTGTGTACATATACATTTGACTACACATGCACACGCATTTATATGTACAGTACGATACATAAGTGGTAGGTGCACAAAATATGACCTTTGTGTTGTACACCGACAGGTAGCATGCTGTGCATGCAGGGTATCCACCGATTATTTGGCATTAACTGTTGCAACATGTCTGCATAGCGGGGGGTACTCCTGACTATTTCTAAGTTTCTACACAGGATTTGGGATAGGGCACACCTGACTGTTACTGCAGTTCTATGTGGGGGGGCACACCTGACAGTTGTACACATTTGCTAGGACTATACTGGTATTTCCTGTAGTCCAGTTCAGTCAGTAGTCTTACCCATCATGCTGGCTATGCCATACAGGTGTAATTCCGTTCTTATCTTTTGATTGCATACACATTAGTTTCTGACTTCCTAGCCATCACAACTGACATCCCACTACCTGGCCTGTTGTAGTCTGTCCGTGTAGGCCTGGGTGGGGGTCACCCATACCCATCATTCAGAGGCCATAGTATGGCATTTGTTTGTGTTTGTCTACACCTGTCCTGCTGGCTGTGACTATTGTTGGGTATGTGACCCCCCCCAACTGGCATGTGTGAGTCCCTTATCTTGTGGGTGTCCCAGTATTGCAGGTGGTACTGCAGGGCTGCCTATGTTGGATGCACGTAGTACACTACCTATGCATGGTTAGGCATAGGTAGTGTAATGTTTGGCATCCCTTTTATTGTATGTGAGAGTCAGAGAGGGGTGCTATTGTATGTGAGAGTCAGAGAGGGGTGCTATTCCCTGGGTCCCTCCTGTGTCAGTGTATGTGCTATGTGTTGCCTCTTTGCCAGGGCCAGGGCATACTGGGCATGCCTCCTTGTGCCTACTGGGGCAGGCTCAGGTTGTTCCTCCTCTGAGTCACTCTATACCTGTGCAGGCCTTGGTGTTGGTGGGGGGGGGGGGCTATATGGCCCTGCCCCTTGCTGCTCCTGCTGCAGCTGTTTCCGCAGGATCATATTGTGTAGCATGGCACATACAAGGACGATTTGAGTACATGTAGTTGGTGAGTACTGCAAGGCTCCACCGGATGTGTCCAGGCACCAGAACCATGACTTGAGCATCCCAAACACATGCTTTATTATGATTCTTGTTTGTGCATGTGCCTCATTATGGTGTTCTTGTTCAGGTGGGTGTGTGTGTTTCTGATGGGTGTCATCAGCCACGGCTCCAGTTCTTATCCAGCATCCCCCACTGGGTGACCATGTGGGATGTCACCATTGGCAAATGTCTGGTACAGCTACATCAGATGCCAGATGTGGGAATCGTGATAACTTCCAGGGGAGCCAGCACACACGTTCAGTATTATGCTTTGGGCATCACACATGACCTGGAAGTTGATGGAGGGGAAGCCCTTGCAATTGATGTAAACCCTACCCTGCTCACCAGGTGGTGCTTTGATGTGTATGTGCATGCAGTCTGTTGCACCCACTACCTCAGGGTATTCTGCTATTTGGTGGAAGAGACGCATACTGCTGGCCAATGACTCATGGGTGAGGGGGAAATAAACATGCTCACCGACATGTGCTGCCATGTCATCCAGGAACTGGTGGAGTACCCTGGATGCTGATGCCTGTGAGATCCCCATCATATCCCCAGTTGGCCTTTGGAAGGTACCTGTAGCTAGTATTCTTAGGCCTACACATACTTTCGTTTCCACTGGGATGGGTTCCCCTCTGTTAGTTTTGTGTGTCAGGCATGGCCAGCACAGCTCAACAATCTGCTGTAGGAGGTCCCTGTCCACCCTATAGCGCTCCACTATCTCCAGCTCATGTAGCCCTTGGTAGGTCACCCTGGGTCTGTACACTGTTCTCCATCTCCTCACTGTGGGTTGGTCGGCAGCATTTCCATCCTCAGCCTCTTCCACAAGTTGTATGATAGCTATTGCAGCCCCTAACATTTTGCTGTTGTGAGTGTTAAAAGTTCCCTGCTTGTTTACACAGGTGGTGTAGGGTGTGGGAAAAACCAGAGGGGTAGGTGTTTGCATAGTTTATAGTGGCGTTCTGGGCTAGTGTGGTCTGCTGCCTGTGTAATTGGCTGGTTCCAATCCGTTTCACCTGTCAGCGAACTTAGTACCCCTTGATTAACTTCCTACTGCTGCTTTCCCTTCCTATTGCCCTTCTGATTCATCCCAGGGGTGAGCCGTGCAATCGGTGTACTGTAATGTGCACACTGCTACTATTTCCTGGGTTCACTTCCTTTATCTTCCTGTAGGTCCCGTTGCATGGCACATACACCCACTTACACTGTGTCGTATATGCTGGGCATGTTTAGACACACCTCCTGGCTTTGCTGTGCTAAGCTGGATGCAACCCCGAGCCACAGGGCTCTAATCTGCTGACAGTATGCCTGACACTCCCACACATGATGTCAACTTCCTCCTAGTCTTGCACTCAGCTATCCATACTCATACACTGTTAAGACCTGTCTCACATGCTGGGGAAAACCGGGATTCACTATCCTTCCCCTCATTTGCATAGAATTGCCTGCTAATGCATAGTTACATGTGTCACACTGTGCCTTCCCTCTTAGCAACCACTACTCACTGGCCAGGTTGTCTTTTGCCTGCCATTGACTTGCATGGTGGAATACTGATTTTAGTTAGACTGTTGTTTTTAGGTTTATTTTCTTATTTCCTCACTGGTCCTGTGTGCGCACCATTGCCCTATGCATCAACGGACGTGATCGGTGGACATATCATAAAAGTTGCATTTTGTATCTTTGACATTGTTTGCAATGCCAATGGCCTTCTTGGCATGCTTCCTCAATGCAATGCAGCCTTTATTTGGAGCTGTCATAGCTCTGTTTTGCAGTTTGTAGTGCTGTACTCGGTTACTAACCAGGTACATTTCTGCATATTACGCTAGTCCTGCACACCCTGATTTCTGCTTCCTTGATAGCAATTTTACCTCATTTGCATGGTTTTCACCTGCAAATGGACGGGGGCTGGGGATGTGCAGCACTAGTGCTACAGCGCTCACGCACGTCAGACATGCATGTACGTGGATCGCTCGGCCACCATATTGGCAATATTTCGTCTAACACTAATCGTGCACACCGTGCAAGCTTTCGAGAATCCGAGGGTAAGTCTTGATTGTTTCTTAAGGGCAAGATATGGAGCATGCACATGATATTTCCTCACATTCAGAACAGCAGCACATCTGTTTTTCTGGAATGGTAGAACATTTCAAGTTTTCTTTTCTTGATATTGAAAAATTAGATGGAGCTCTGCTTACTGCTTGGTGTGATGGATTTGAAGTGTTCTTATGACACTCAGTCTTGCTGGCTGGATTCTGCTAAAATTCAAAGTCTGGTTATATTTGCATTCGCAGTCTGTTGCATACAGAAACTTGCAGAATATACACTGATGAGAGAATATACTTTGCAGCACCTGTCTTTAAGAGCAGTAACCAATAACTTTTATAATAAATCAAACTGGACAAACGTTGCAGCTTAAAAGTATTGTTCCAACTTTACTTCTCATATAGTACAGATGATGTGAGAGATATACCATTTACCTCAGGACTTGTGTCCCTACCATACCTCTAACATAACTGGATTTATACAGCTCTTTATATACAGTTTTAGTCCTCTTGGTATTGTATTTTGGAGAATTGTTCATCCTGTAGAAACAATACTAAGCTTCCTTGTTTAACAATGTCTTGTAAGAGATCAGCTTTTCTAACAGTGTGAACATCCTGTAACAGTGTCCTGTTGTCCATGCAGAAAAACATGTTTTTGAGGAAACACATTGTCCTGTATTCTATTTGGATCTTTGTATAAGAACATCTGTTCTTTTGCCAGTGCTGATAACAGTGTCCTGTTGTCCATGCAGAAAAACATGTATTTGAGGAAACACATTGCCACAGTGTCATTGTCCATTTTTTTAAAGCAGATTTTGCATTTTTGCTCTTGCATACATCCTGTTTTTAAGTCTGTAAGGAAAAAATGTCCATTCAGAAGGTTCCTTATTTTCCAAGCCATGGTAATTTAGTATGACTGCTGATCACATATTACTAAACTCTGTTTCTGCATTTAAGCAAGCTTTTTTCTTTCAGCATGTTTACAACAGAATTAATTTCAGCCTTATAGTCATAAAATCTAACAATTCCCTCTGTTTTTAAACATACTCAAAACATTTTATATAGAAAACACATTAAGAAACAAACCTATAGTCTTCTTTTGATACAAGTCAAAATGCAATTTTACATAGTTAATACAATGATATTAAGTATTACTACAAAACTGAATGTATTTAAAACTTTTTCTTTTGCAGACCATTCTGTGAAAATATTTTATCAATTATGAGCTGTGTCTGCTTTAATGTTATTTTTTTTAACTTGATCAATTTATTCTTTTGCAATCACAGAATTTAATTTATGACTTAGAACTATTCCATTAACTCTTTCAACTGTTGAATTAACTATGAGACAATAACTATGTGCTACTGCAAGCATTTATACACTGCTGAAAATATACAGTTTTAATGTCATTTTAACCATCACATTGCGTTCATGTCTCTGAACTGCTCAATAACATAGGTTCATAGGTTAGTACTAAGCTAACTGCCCTTTCGAGCCATTTTAAGCTTAGCCAAATTATCCCTTGTGAGACTCAAACCCTGCACCTTGTGTTTGTAAGGCAAACACCTTAACCATTAGGCCACCCTCCCAAATAAAATACTGAACTGGGCTTAGATAATAAATATTTGAAAGCAATTATTTTACTGGGGTAAAACCAGTGATATTACAACTTGACAAATTACTTTTGAACTTATTACAATGTATTCTGTACAGTATGTATTTACATAGACTGTTTGCTGTTCATGCATTTCAATCTAGTAGGTACCCTGGACCCATTTTTTTTTTTAACATGGTTTTTTACACATATTCATTACTAGACATTAATTTCATTTGTTCTGAATTTTTCTGCATTTGTACATACAAAGACATTTGTACTGAAATTTTCTACATTTGTACATACAAATACTATAAAGTTCATTTAGTCTAATCTTACAAATTTAATAACATTAATATTAAGCAAAATCTTGGAAAATGTTTATGTCTCTTTAGAAATATCTAGTGGAATTGCCACCAAAGGCATATGTCCTGTTATTTTAAACTACATACTTAACAATTAAAAATATTCATGCTTTTTTATACCAACATTGTTTTGCCAAAAACATATTAAAAATAGTGACCAATCTTGTTTAATTTTTTACATATTTTTACTCTCTCTTGTATAGCTATAATAAAGCAATTTTAAGCCATCTCTTGTTTTTTAAACCATCTCTTGTATAGCTTTACAGTTTAATAGGTTGTAAATACAATGTAATACTAAACAATACAATAATAACCATTATGATAGCTATTAACAACTTGTAAAATATCTTATTCTGTCAGGTTTAATCCAGTTTACCAGTATTTTTAATACACTAATACCTGCCCCCCCCCAAAAGAGTATTGTCAAGAAGGAATGAGATATTTCTCCTGCAGCTTTATTTTAGACCCTTGTTGCTTATTTTTTTTCTGTAGCTTTATTTCAGACCCTTGTTGTTTATTTTTTTCTATAGCTTTATTTCAGACCCTTGTTGTTTATTTTTTTCTGTAACTTTTTCAGACCCTTGTTGTTTATTTTTTATGTAGCTTTATTTCAGACCCTTGTTGTTTATTTTTTTCTGTAGCTTTATTTCAGACCCTTGTTGTTTATTTTTTCTATAGCTTTATTTCAGACCCTTGTGCAGTACTGCTTATACAGTCAGTGTAAAACTGAGAAAGTACCCCTCCCCCTGTAGTACTGCACTATTATCTGCTTTATGCTGTGAGAATAGAATGTATGTCAGCCCAACACTTTGGTTATACATTTATTTTATTAGGTTACTAAACTATAGACCTTTGTCTGATTTGATCATTTTTTATAAAGCTTTTGCTGTTTATTACCACTAGTAGGCATTTACACCCTCCTGCACAATTGATTTGAACTGTATGTATACTATAGCCCATTTTCTGGCTGTACTTGATGCAACTGAGTTTTTTCTTCTCTTTTAACATTTACTTGCAAACAGATTATCAGTGACATCTATGCACAATTGTGACTTTATTATAATTAGCAAATAGTGTTGCCTGTAAACATTTTAACAATTATCCAAAACCAAACACAGTTGGAGTGATCGAAAATAGCAGATCAAAGCCAATGAATCTTGAATTAATGAAACGTTTTATTCCTCGATAATTCACAGTATTGTAATACAACCATACAATACACTATACAAGCAGTCGATAAGCGCTTTCACTCAGGTATGAGCTTCATCAGATCTAACCATTACTGCCCATAATGCACCTATATATACCATTGCATGTTTTATTAAGTAATTAAATAATTAATTAATTGATTCATTAACTATACAAATAAAACTCAAATAGTTAAAACCACTTAATATAGTAACCTACTTCATAACAGCACTCTCTGCATTTAACTGTGTATACACTATGTAAATAATCCATTAGCATACATTTGTGTGAATAGAGAATATATATGAAAACTATTTAAAATATCAAGTAACACATAATCAGTGTACAAAATCTATATGAACAAATATAAAACATGGCACATATAAATAAAAACATCTTTGAGGGGATAGAAACGTATATGCATGTACAAAAAATGCATGAATATCTTCCTGTAATTTAACTAATGTGTATAACATATACCTAGAACTACCCTTATTATAAATAAGTGTTGAACATTGTTTGTAACTAGGTGTTATACATTGTTTCCATTATAAAATAAGAAATAATAAGATACCAAAATGATTCAGTGAACACATATTACCTGCATTTAATGTTTCTTCTTTTATGCAAAGCTGGTTTAATAGAGGCTCTCTCATTTAAACCCGAGCCTCTGTCAGCTCTTAACCTCATAATCCACTTGCTTTCTCTGTCTTCAGTGTGGTTCTTTATGTCCCCACCTCTGATATTTGGTTGTATCACTTCTAAAACCTTAAATAAAAAGTGATGTTCGTAGCCTAACTCAACCACGTGTTTAGCAAGTGCATTATGTGTATGACCTTTCTTCATGTGGTATACGTGTTCACGTATTCTATCTTTAAAATTACGGTTGGTCTTACCAACGTAAAACGCATTGCATATCTGGCATACTGCCAGGTAGACAATGTTCTTAGTCATACATGTAGCTGCAACTTCAGTTCTAAACTCTATGTTAGAATCTGGATGTATGAACAAAGTTCCATTGTCTATATGAACACACTGGTTGCAGTGTCCACATGGTGCAGTATGACTAGGTCCTGATTGTCGCTCATCCTTTCTCGGGTAACACAATAGTCTTCTCAAATTTAATTTATTCCTGTATAAGAAACCTGGCTCTTCTCCCACTATTCCTTTAATACCTTCGTCTGTACATAGAATAGACCAATACTTACTAACTATATCTCTAATGATTAGAGAATCATTAGTATATGGTATTGTAAACTTAACTTCATTCCTCTTTATCTTTACTTCATCCTCTCTCTCTGATCTTGGTCCATAATAAGGGGCCGCTCTGCCCTGCCTAAGTACGCTTAGGTCCTCTAATTGATGTTCAATCTCTTCAGCACTATACCCTCTCTCCAATAATCTAGCTTTCAAATCTATAATTCCTGACTCAAAACCTGTATCGGTAGCATTGAGTCTGGACACGCGCATCCCTTGTCCCCTATTCACACAAATGTATGCTAATGGATTATTTACATAGTGTATACACAGTTAAATGCAGAGAGTGCTGTTATGAAGTAGGTTACTATATTAAGTGGTTTTAACTATTTGAGTTTTATTTGTATAGTTAATGAATCAATTAATTAATTATTTAATTACTTAATAAAACATGCAATGGTATATATAGGTGCATTATGGGCAGTAATGGTTAGATCTGATGAAGCTCATACCTGAGTGAAAGCGCTTATCGACTGCTTGTATAGTGTATTGTATGGTTGTATTACAATACTGTGAACTATCGAGGAATAAAACGTTTCATTAATTCAAGATTCATTGGCTTTGATCTGATATTTTCGATCACTCCAACTGTGTTTGGTTTTGGATTTTTATGCTTTACGAGTGATCGAGGATTTATTTCTGTGACAGGCAGCATTTGGTATTTTAACAATTATGTTTTAATAACAATGATGCTTTAGAAAAACTCAAGCTACTTGTCTCGCAATCAGTCTTGTTTATCTTATCTTTTCAGCATTTCCTGTAACTATTCATTCAGTCTAGGAAGGTCTGAGCTCACATTTTATACTCTGTAAACTATAGTTAATTATTTTGGCATTTTTCCTTTAATGTGATTGTGATTTGCATAACTATGCATTTATACAACATAGACATTATTTTACAATTACCTTACATGGATTTCAGTATTTTATATTTATTTATCTATTTAACTATTCTGTCATTAATTTTACAAATCTGTTTGACAAATACCATCTGTGATTTTCTTTTTAAAATTTAGAACTTTAACTGTTTGGTGTTACTATACAATTATAAAAAAATGTAAAAAAAGAAACAAAATAGATTTACATTATTTGTATTTGCTGTTGTCTGCCTTTTGCTTTTGTGCATTTTAAACAAATGTGCTCTAGATGAAAAGAACATACATGCATGCCTGTCTTGTATCTGTATATCTTTATACAAGCATGTCAGTCTTGTGACTTTAAATCTTTATTCGTATTAACTATTTTTATTTAATTTTATACACTAGAACTGTTTTGTGCAACTATTTTTATTTAATTTTTATACGCTAAAACTGTTGTGTACCTTTTGACTATGCTATGAGAATAGCAGTTATATGGTCTATTTTACTGTACTACTGATAAATGTCTTGCTTTAACTGAATGAAAGTAAAACATTTAAGAATGATTTGTCCTTACCATTGTACCATGTATGTTTAACCATTTTCAAAACATAAACATATTATAAAATATATTTCTTTTGCACAGATTAGCTGTGTATGCAGGAAGTTCCCAGTCTCTGTCAGTTCAGCTAATTTATTTCCTTTATCCTGCAACTGCTGTTGAATTTCCTGTACTGTTGAATGGTCTTTCAGACATTCTTTAGTAAGCTGTTCTGCTGAATTTGAAACTCCTATGCACTTTTGAAAAGATGTATGTATAACTTGTCTAAGCTGCCTGAACTCATTGTGTCTATTTTTTAGAAGTTTACTACATTCCTTTGTAACAAAATGTACTAGGGGTTCTATCAGTAACTGATTTGACTCACATGTGGTGACAGGACATAACTCTTCAACATCAGAATGTAATGGAAACACTTTACCCTTAGTTAATTCTTTATCATGAACAGATCTGTCTTTACAGTCTATTTTTTAGCAATATGATGCAATACGTTTTTATGGCATAATACACAAAATGCAGTCTTTGTTGAAGCACACAATAAACATTTGTTATATTCCACATGGTTTTCTTTGAGATACCAGTCAAATATTGTAATACATTTGCTTAATGCCTTACTATCAACCTGCCCTAATAAGGTTTTACATTTACTAATGTGCTGTGTATACCAACATAGCAATTTACTAAAGTTTGGTTTACTCCTGCATGAATTATAAATAATATCTATACTGTCTAATATACAAACTGTCTAAGAATATACAAACTATCTAAGAATATACAAACTATGTAAGAATATACAAACTGTTTAACATCATCCACAGTAAATATGTGACACAGAAAAAAGTCTTACCAGTTAGCAAGAAAACAGGTGATCAGGCTGCTGTTGCTGATGGCTAGAAATTTTTCAGAGTCACTTGAGAAGCTGGTGAAGCACAACAGGCAGTGGACTGCTGTACAAGTGGACATTCACCTTTTCTTGAAGAATTTATGGCACTGCGACTTTCTTGAACTAGTCTCACTCCGGATTGTAGACGTCTAAAAAACTTTACTACTGCAAGCTGCATAAACTGGAATACTTCTGTTTAGGATTTACACATATGTACAAATGTTAGTTACTGCAATTTAACTGAAGTGACCCTCTGCAGGGCTTACCATCACTCCCCCTGTGTTTGAATGCAGATTGTAGGTTCAAATGCAGGCTAGCTTGCCATTGAAAAATTATATGGCTCTGCTTACTGCTTGGTGTGATGGATTTGAAGTGTTCTTATGACACTCAGTCTTGCTGGCTGGATTCTGCTAAAATTCAAAGTCTGGTTATATTTGCATTCGCAGTCTGTTGCATACAGAAACTTGCAGAATATACACTGATGAGAGAATATACTTTGCAGCACCTGTCTTTAAGAGCAGTAACCAATAACTTTTATAATAAATCAAACTGGACAAACGTTGCAGCTTAAAAGTACTGTTCCACCTTTACTTCTCATATAGTACAGATGATGTGAGAGATATACCATTTACCTCAGGACTTGTGTCCCTACCATACCTCTAACATAACTGGATTTATACAGCTCTTTATATACAGTTTTAGTCCTCTTGGTATTATATTTTGGAGAATTGCTCATCCTGTAGAAACAACACTAAGCTTCCTTGTTTAACAATGTCTTGTAAGAGACCAGCTTTTCTAACAGTGTGAACATCCTGTAACAGTGTCCTGTTGTCCATGCAGAAAAACATGTTTTTGAGGAAACACATTGTCCTGTATTCTATTTGGATCTTTGTATAAGAACATCTGTTATTTTGCCAATGCTGATAACAGTGTCCTGTTGTCCATGCAGAAAAACATGTTTTTGAGGAAACACATTGCCACAGTGTCATTGTCCATTCTTTAAAAGCATATTTTGCATTTTTTCTCTTGCATACATCCTGTTTTTAAGTCTGTAGGGGAAAAATGTCCATTCAGCAGGTTCCTTATTTTCCAAGCCATGGTCATTTAGTATGACTGCTGATCACATATTACTAAACTCTGTTTCTGCTTTTAAGCAAACTTTTTTCTTTCAGCATATTTACAACAGAATTAATTTCAGCCTTATAGTCATAAAATCTAACAGATATGTCTCCTAACAAAACTAGTTTCTCTCTTATATCTTCTTTAGAATAACACATATTCCGTCATTCTTCCTCTTATTTCAGTTTCAGACTTCTGCAGTTTTATTATGTCATCTGTCTGTCTGCTTAATGTTTCATCAGTGTCCACCAGCCTTTATCATTTGACCTGATATACTCATCTAGTGTTCCACCAGTTTTGAACACCTCAGCATTAATTTGGTGTATCTTTTTCTTCCAAGTATTAGAAGCCCTTTCCTGCACAATAGCTATAATATGGCACATTTTCTGCCAATAACCCATGTGCTTCTTTAACCAGTGGCTTGTTTTTCTCCTTTTTGGGTTAGAGTTATTCCAGATTTACCAGATTTTCTTCTTTAAAACATCCACTCAATATAATGATCATCCAGGAATCAAATATCTCCAAAATAGTTATGATAGCTGGCTTTTTACTAATGTGTCATTTCTTGGATTGGAAGAACTAGTTTCAAGTTATTGATCAGGCAGATGCCATATTAGATGTCCAGGGAGTCCTATTTTCAGTGGGGTACTGGAAAGCTGGTCTCCAAATACATATTTACAGTGTAAGGACCACAGGAATATTACAATAGAAACATTACAATTATATTATGCATAATTTATATTAGAGCTGTTAAACTTATGTAACAATGTGATACTGAATTGTATGGCAATATGTACAAGAAACTGAACAATGAAAAAATAGAGGAATAAGCAATCTATGCAGTTCAGGTTTTCATTTCTATAAAAGAAAGTCAAATAACCCTAGCAAATCTTAGAATGGCTAATACAGAAAACCACTCCCTCTAAAAATAGGTCCAATCCCTGCTGCTACCAAACAATTCCCCACCCAATCCCTGAAACTCCACCTACCTAGCATTCTACCCACTCCCGCTCTTCTCCCCCTCCCTCTCAGTCTATAAATTATCCATTCTTTCCATCTATCATTCGGTAATTAGCATTTTTTACGGCCCATTATCACAAGTATTTAAACATGTGGTATTTCTTTCTTCTTCCATTGCTATTAACCTCTTATTTCACAACATTGTATGAAACCCAAAATCTGGTATTACTCTCTACTACATCAGAGACCAATACTATTGGAATTAAATTCACTAACTATTATCATGTTTATGGTACTTGGGAAGAAGCAACCTCCTGCTCACTCCTACCTTATCCAATTACCAAATAGAAATAAAAGCCCCAAACTGAAACAAACTTATAAAATTTTAGATAAATTCCTAAAACTCATCTCCAAAATTAGACTTAATCTGCTTCCTCATGGCGATATACACCCCAACCCTGGTCCTACCAGTCTTGACCAGCAGTCCTCTCCTAGCATTGCCCTTAACTCCAACCCCATTACTGCCCGCCCTACTAACTCTCTTCTAACCTGTCATCTGAACATCAGAAGCATAAACAACAAGGTACATGAACTTCACGCAGTTCTAGTAGACCTCTCCCCAGATATCATGTGTCTAACCGAAACTTGGTTAAAACCCACAACTACCAACAATGAAATACTAATCCCAGGTTACAATATATATCGGAGAGACCGAGTCCCTAGGAAAGGAGGTGGGGTAGCCATACTCTATAAATCTGATCTAGTTGTGTCAATTGATGTTATGCAAACACCTCAAGTTAACAATGCAGAAATACTAATTTCCAAGCTTCAGATTAACAGCAATAAATTTATCTATATTATTTGTATGTACATTCCCCCAGGAAATAATATAGAAACCCTCGAATCCACCCTTCACTGGATATCTACTCATTTCCCTCAAGAGACCTTAGTTCTCGGAGACTTCAACATAGATTGGAATACCTGTGCCCCCTCAGCTCCTTCTACACATATTAACCTCTACTCTTTCAAGCAAATTATTAATACTCCCACCAGGCTAGGGAAATCTAACCAGAAAGACAGTATACTTGACTGGGTGCTAATAAATAGTCACCCTGATCACTATACACCTGGTACTCTCCCCGATAGTTTAAGTGATCACCACCTTACTTACATCATTAAGCATAAGATAGCCATTCCTAAGCAACCCACACTCAGAGCTGTTAGAAACAAAAAGAAATTTGACTTAACTAAACTTCAACTAGAACTATCTTCTTGTAACTGGACAATACTAAAATATCTACCCCTAGAAGAAGCAGTGCTATACTTTAACAAAAAATTCCTAGAAATTCTTAATTTTCATGCTCCCATCCGTTCAAAGAAAACCAAAACTGTAGATGTTCCTTGGCTCTCAAAAGAAACAAGGCAGAAAATTAATCTCAGAAACAAAGCGTGGTCTGCCTGGCGTACTACTAAACTCCCTCTGGACCAAAGTAAATACAGACAACTTAGGAATGAAACTAAAAGGCAAATATTACTAGATAAAAGACAATACTATTGTAAATTGCAAACTGACCACCAAAACTGTCCACAAAAATTCTGGGCTGGACTAAATCAACTTCTTCACCCTGGTTGTACTACTACCCCTGTCCCTGCCACACTCATTGATAAATCCCCTGACGATGTCTCTAATAGTTTTAACCACTTCTTTACTGAGACAATTCAAACTCTATCTAATCAATTACCACCCAGCCCTCATACCTTTGACTCTCGAACACTCAAAAATATTCCCCTACTTACCTTTCAACATGTACCAACTTCATTTATTTGTAAATTAATTAAAAAACTAAAACCCTCCACACTCTCTGCTGACCAACTCCCAGCTGAATATTTGCAAAAAACAGCTGATGTAATTGCTTACCCAGTGTCTATCCTCATCAACCGCTCCTTAGTAGAGGCCAAAATCCCCGAGATCTGGAAGATATCATACGTAATTCCTCTCCACAAGGGAGGCACTTCCACTGATCTCTCAAACTACAGGCCCATATCTATACTTTCCCCTCTAGCAAAAATAATGGAAAAATGTGTTCAGAAACAGTTTATGCAACACCTAATTGCCAACCAACTACTGGCTGATACCCAACATGGTTTTAGACCCCTCCATAGTACTACCTCAGCCCTCCTTGTCTTTTCAAACACCATAAACTCCCATCGTAATAATAATAATATCTCTTCTGCACTATTTCTGGATCTGTCGAAGGCCTTCGATATGGTGGATCATAAACTTCTAATCAATACATTGCCTTCACTTGGTCTGGACACCACTGCTGTACAATGGTTTAGTTCCTATCTATCTGGCAGAAAACAAGCAGTTTTATGGCAGACCAAACTTTCTAAGTTACTACCTAATACATTGGGAGTCCCACAAGGATCTATTTTAGGACCGTTATTATTTTCCATCTTTATCAATGATCTGCATACAGTTATTCCTAATGCCAGTTGTATACAATATGCAGACGATTCTACGTTAATTTGCTCTGGTACTACCCCTTCAGATTTACAATTGTTAACCCAGTCTACTTTCAGCAAAATAGAACACTGGCTCTCCAGTCGTCGCCTGATTCTTAATCCTAAAAAAACTAAAATGTTGTTGTTTCTTCCAACTAATAGGTCCTGCTCCATCAACTTTACTATCCAAGCTAAGGATGGGACCATAATTTCTCCGGACTTCTCTACAAAATTACTAGGGGTAACCATAGACAACAAACTAAAATTTGATATACATGTAAACCAAATGATCAAGACCGTTAACAAGAAGCTAGGCTCTTTATATAAAATAAATAGCTTCTTGACCCCCCAAGCTAAAATGGCCATTGCCCAGACTCACCTTCTCTCATCACTCCTGTACTCGTCCCCCTTACTTCACAATATAAGTAAAACTGTCATGAACAAACTCTCCAATTGCTACAATCATATTGCTAGGTTTGTTACTGGGTCACCATATAGGACCCATCATTGTACCAACTTAGCCAAGCTCAACTGGTCTGAGCTTCCTAACCTTATTTCTTTCAACCTACTAGTCCTTACCCACAAAACTATATACAACCCTGAATATGCTCCTTCCCTCAAAATGCAGCTTCACCTTTGGGACAATCCACGTCCATTGAGGTCATAAAACCGTCTCCTAATCCAAACTTTCAAAACTAACAATTCTGCTGGTGACTCCTTCTCACCAACGCTGCAGGTAAAATTTGGAACAAACTTCCCCATGATATTATATCCATCTCTACTTTAAGTCAATTTAAAGCTAAGCTAAAAACACATCTGGGTTCAATGCGAAGTTGTCACTGCCTAAACCCGGGATAGTCTACCTTAGGCTGGACTAACATCCATTACAATTGAATCTCTTACATCTCCTTTCTATCCTAATCCTCTCACATTTTAGATAAATTAGAAAGAATAACATATGTTCTAATTTTGAATGTAAAATTTGCTTCACTGTTATTTAATTGCTTTTTGATACCTGTGTTTGGAGCTTTTCTCCCCGGGCCTCCGCTGAAAATGGACATGCATCCAGTCGGATCCTCCCTGTCAACAAATGTAAAATAAAAATAAATAAAAAATAATAAGAAAATTATGTTAGTTTAAATATTGGTGGATGTGATTATGATAGATTTCACCATTTAGAGTTAAAGGACAGGTAAATGCAGAGTAAGCTGAGTTAAGCTTATGGGAAAAGAAACATTAGTTGTCCCGGACCACTTCAATAAACACATCACACCGAATGACATTTGACAACCTTTATTAAACTTCCATAACATAACTTTGATAACCAATATTTATTACAGATGAACATAGTATTGTTGATTTTAATCACAGCATAAATAGCCATGTAATGTTAATCAGGACAGTGTGACCTTATTCATCCTGACTTCTCACTTTACTTATGAAGCAGTGTCCAACAACTCACTTCATATCCCATTTATTGAATTATACATCCAACCAATTAAGTCAGGACAGTGTGACCTTACTCATCCTGACCCAGTAAGCAGCGCCCATACCTCTCCTCACTTACTTTACTTATGAACCAGCATCCAACAACTCACTTCAATACCATTTATTAAATTATGCCTCTAGCCAAATAAGCAGCATCCTTACCTCCATTTGCTTATTTATCAAGCGGCCTCCAACTGCTCACTTTCTTCTCCTCACTCATTGAAATGAACATCCAAACACCAGAGGGGGGACAGAAGAGGGCAAGTTTGTTCTTCTTCTCTGCTCACCAGCCTGACCGGGCTGTTCCCCCATCCTCATACCGAAATTTGTCAGACCTATAGTAACCACCCATAAAAGAAGGATTAAGCCAAACATCATTTGGTGTTTCAAATCCACCCTAAACCAAACTGTATCCCTATCATCAACCCAACACCCAGTCATATAAATATCCAAGACCACCAGTTGACTAAATGGTTAAAATAATCCAATGATCCCTCCAATACTATAATAATCATAATTTTATATAACTTATGTACCTTAATTAACTCTCCTGTACCCTAACTACCAGTAATATCCTAATGGGTCCCAGAGTCTTACAAGCTCAAATCAACTCCAAAACATTACCCAATGTCACGTGAAACCATACAAGGGCACTTACCACCAACCTGGCTAGTTGTAATCCTATTTCCTACCCAATATGTAATAGCAACATTGAAATTTCTTTCCAAAAGTCCCACTATGCAATATAAGCAAACTATAATAACGCACCCCAACAGAACCATTACCTTCAATTCCATTTCCTTAGACCACTGAGTGCTACACACTCTACAGTCCCCTGTCTAGGACATCATTGCACACTACTCTAGCGACTGGAACCTCTACTGTAAGAACCTCCATCACCTTTCTAGCCTGCTTCCTTCAATTCACTGACCACTGCCCATGCTACTCTTCTCATCTTTAACATCTGCTTCCTTCAAGCCACTGACTACTGCCATTCTACACTTCCCACAGCTGTAAAAAAAATGTAAATTCAGTACACACATATCAAAAAGTTCTTAATTACAGACTTCCCACTGAAGCAATATTTCCTTCCTGTCTGTTGAAAGCAACTTACCCAAGTCTGAAATATACAAAAAAATCCAACTTAATGGTGTAGTGTAAATCTCAATAAGTGTACTTTTGGAAAATTGTACTCCCATGGTCCTACGTATGTTAGTATGCTGGCAACTAGGCAAAAGGATCCTCTCCAGTAACAACAGTGTATTTACCAATGAACTTATTATCTACTAACAATGAGCAACACATTAGTGTTCTGACTTGGGTACTTGTGTTTAATACAAGAATACCTTTAGAATATGAAATTATAATTTTCATTGTCCTTCAACTAATGTTTTGCCAACCTGGACTAAATTAATAATTTTAGCCCCTGAAAACTGTACTCCACCTCCCATGCAGACCTCAGTATCCTTCACCGTTTGCATCATACTTCTGAATGCACCACCTCTAAACCTTCCCATGGCATCCCCTGCTCAAATTGAGCACCTCCATAACCTGCCCATACCCCTCAAGTGTTCTTTATGTCGAGGAACAATCCTCATTTGTGCCACAAAAGTTCATGTTAGTCGACGTTCCATATTTAAAAATCTTTCACACATTGTGTCAATTTACTGACCTCAATAGTAAATAGTACTGAATCATATTATTCCCTTAAACAACCCATGAAAAAGTATAAATAGCAGCGTTTTCAGCCCCAGCTATTTTATATTGATAGTATTATTTAGGTTCTCAGCCTTAAACTGAATTTTGAGTCACAGTAAACACAATAACTATTGCATATATAATATTTTGTAAACTTAAAATCTCATCAACCACTCAAATTACACACATACTGTCAGCAACATTTAATAATCTGGGTGAGAGGTTTCATAGGAGGCTACAAGTTCCATCTGTGTTGCTTGGTTGTTGAGATATTTAGAAAATGTGAAACTTCTATCTATATAAAATATCATAAAATAGTTTAAATGCATTTACCCCAACTAAATGGAGCTAGTATGAGTAACAGCAGAAGTGTGTGTGAGTGTGAACATCATATCAAAGCCGTAGATAAGAGTGGGGCAATGGCCCAAAACTGTTTTTTTTTAAATACCTTTTCCCCTCCCTCTCTCCATTTCTTATTCTTTACCCACTCATTTTAACTACTGCTATTCAAACTTATAGGGAATCAAAACAGTTGCATTAACATGAATTTGTATGCCTATAGCTATCAACGCCTTACCCACAGAATCCCAAACACCATCAATGTATAAGACTGCTGCTACAAATGTTGTACTTTGTCTGTGCCTGATTCCATTGGTAATGCATTGATAGTGTAATGTTACTTCTTTTTTTCTTCCTCTCCCCCCACTCCCCGTCTTCCCCTTTCCACCCTTCAGTACTTCTGCAGATTAGCTGAGCCAGAACCGTTTGAGCCCTAATCAGGAACACCCAAGTGAAAGCATAAGGTTGAGGTACCCCATACCCTCCCCCCAAGCCTACTACACATGGCAGTGTCACTAGGGTGAATCACAAAAAAAAAAGGGGGAGTGTGAAAGACCGGTTTAGCAAGGCAAGGAGTGAGCTATGATTTTTTTTTATCCCCCCCTTCCTCCCCTCTTAATCCCCCCAATCTCCCACCCCCTTTATATAACTCACAAGTCCAATAGTACATCCTCACACAACATCTACTCAAGCTAACAATGCCAGTTCCTACTCACGTCACCTTCCATATACATGCTGCCAGCTCAGAGACTACCCTTAATTGAAAAAAAAAAAAATCAAACGTCGTTTACTGTATGCTTTCTACTTCTCTCGAGAACAGGTATGTACAAGCACCAATATGAAACACTTCCCCAAGCAACCCTTTCAATAGCCACAAGCAACAAAAAGAAACATTTCCCCAAGTGACTCCTTCAATAAAATGTCCAGCTATGCACAAGCACCAAATGAGACATTAACAAAAGCAACCCTTTCAGTGAAATGTCTGGATATGCAGAAGCACCAAAATAAAACATTTCCCAAATATTAATACACTTCAGCCAAAAGAGGTTCTCTCTTCTTAATTTCTCCAAGACTTTTTTACCATAGCAGGAATGGACCACATTCCTAAGTCAAAGTATGACTAAAGTTTATGATTTAGCATTGTTTCAGTCTTTGATGTTAGCCAAAAGTGCTCTTCGCAGCACCTGCAATGTGCCCAGTAATGACTCCTTCTATAATTTGTATGAAGTTAAATGTATCAGTAATGTAGCCAAAACTGACTGAAATTATTTTTATGGGACCCATTGCTCCTACTAGCATTGAAACTGTCTGGGTATCCTTCTTCCACAGATCTCTCTGCTGCAGTGTGAGGTATAAAGGACATTCCAAAAATCAAGTAATCTCCGTGGTAGCCCCGAAGTCTCAAACAACCCACTAAACAAGTATAGTGGGTCCAAAACCAAAACAGAGTAAGAAACTTCTCTGTGTGGAAGATTTTCAATCCACACACACACATATATATATATATATATATATATATATATATATATATATAGGTTCATAGGTTGGTACTAGGCTATCAGCCCTAGGGCCTATACAAGCCTAGCCATAACAATTCCCTGGCTATTTCTTCCCACACTATTTACTTCCCTGGACTCCTGTCTAGCAGGATGACTAACATGATCCCTGGGGTGAATTTCCTTTCTCCCATCCAATCGTCAAGGTTCCTTTTGAAGAGGGCCAAAGAGGCACTCTGCTTAACATGTATGGGCAATCTATTCCAGAGTCTGGGGAGTCTCTGGGTCAGAAACCTATCCCTCTAGCATGTTTTGTTTATTGTGATGACAAGGTTTAGATCCCTGGAGTGTGTGGCTCTGAGGGATTGGGATTTCTTTAAGTGTAGCATGTCCAACAGCTCTGGGTTTGACATGGCCTTGTATGTTAAGCAGAGATCACCTCTGAGTAGACGATATGCGACAGAGTATAGCTGGAGTTTTTTAAGGCGGTCAGTGTAGGGCATCTGATTTAGGCCTGTGATTCTTTTAGTGAGGTATTTCTGCGGCCTTTCCAGTTGTTGCAGATGTCTTGAGAGGTACATACCAAACAGGGCATTGTATTCTATAATGGGTCTGATGAGGGATGAGTACAGTGGGACAATGACCTCCTTTTTTCTGGATGAAAAGCCCTTAGTGATGAGGTGTGCCACATAGAAGGATTTCCTGACTGTTGTGGCGATGTGGTTATCGAAGGTGAGACCACTGTCCACCTGTGTCCATAAGTCTCTTATCACACTTTTGGTGTTTAGTGTACTGCCACCTATATGGTAATTCATAGATACATGTTTTTTCCCAAAGGGGATAACTATGCATTTCTTGGCATTCAGCTTGAGCCCATGGCTCTGGCACCAAGCATCTGTTTCTGCAAGGCCCTTTTGTAGAGTATCCACATCATATGGCTCCCAGTTTGCAGTCATCTGCAAACTTTGTTAGCCAGAGTCCCTTACTGTTGGCCTGTACTTCAGAGAAGTAGATGCCAAACAAGAGCGGTCCCAGGACTGAACCCTGAGGTACTTCACTTGTCACTTGTCTGGAGCTGGATTTGGAGTCGGCTACTTTTACAGTGTGGGTTCTATCAGTAAGCCAGTTATCAATCCATTGGGTGACGTAGGAATTAATGCCCAGCTTCGTAAGTTTATCTATGATTCCAGAGTGGGGGATGGTGTCAAAAGCCTTGGCAAGGTCTAGATAGGCTGTGTGGACCACCTTACCCTTGTCCATGACTCTGGAGACTGATTCGAAGAAGTCAATCAGGTTCAGGAGACAAGATCGGCCCTTCAAGAACCCAAACTGGGTGGGGTCCAGTGTTTGAAGGTTGCCAATGTCTTTGTTTATAAGTTCCATGATAATACACCCCATGGCCTTGCAGATAAGGCTTGTCAGACTGATGGGATGGTAGTTTCTGGGATCCAAGGTGGATCCCACCCTTGTGGAGTGGGATAACTGTAGCTCTGCACCACTCAGTGGGCACGAAACCTGAGGTGAGGCTATGATTAAACATGACACTTAGATGCGGTGCCAGTTCATATTGTAGTTCATGTAGTACACAGCCCGGGATGTCATCTGGCCCCATGGATGCTGTATTCTTAGCTTTGGAGAATGCGTTTTTTACCTGTGTGGCTGTTATTACCAGAATTTGGCAATCTTCCGGTATTGAGATGGGCCATTTAGGGGGTGAGAGGGGGGTGAAGTTGGCACTGAATCGATCTGCCAGGATATTGACAACATCCTTGGGATCAGTATATTTAATGCCATTCTGTTTTAGCTCAGAGCAGATCTGAGCATTGCCATTTAGATTCTTGACATAGTTATAGAATGCCTTGTGGTTGTCTTTGGAATCTTTGGCAATTTTATTTTCGTAACTAGCTTTGAAGGATTTTATGAGGGATCTCAGATTCTTACTGAGGCTGGTAAGGGAGTTTTTTGCATCCTGGGATTTTCCTCTTTTCTGCAACAGTTTCTTCCTTTTGTTGTAAAATTTGTTTATGGCAGGGGACCACCAGATTGGCTTTCTTTTTTTGGATGAGAGCATCTTGGTTCTATTTGGGATGGCATGATTCATGCATGAGTGGATGTGCTCGTACAGTGCCTTAGTGTAGGATTCAGCAGTTGAACTTTCAGTTCCCGTCTGCATGGGTCTCATGAAGTTTGTCACTTCTGACTTGAGTAGCATGAAGTTGGCTTTGGAGAAGTTTTTTTATGGAGTTTTCCTTACTGGGGGGTAGGAGTGGGATGTGGACGTTAAGGGTGATTAGCTTATGGTCAGACCTGACTAATGAGGGAGTGATCATAGGTGGGGAGCATCGATTTCCCATGTTGGTTATGACCATGCCTAGGATATTGGAGCCCCTGGTGGGACTATGGATTAGTTGATCCAGGGCATTGAAATTTATGAATTCCAAGAACCGTTGGGCAAAGGTGTTGGTACATGAGTAGTTTTCCCAGTTAATGGCAGGGTAGTTAAAATCACCCAGTATTAGGGTGTTTGGTTCTATCTTAATATTTTCCAGTATGTTGAGAAAGGTGTAGTGAGAATCTTGGGGTATGGTGGGGGATCTGTAGCAAGCTACAATTTGGATTGCAGTCTTACCTAGTGTTAGTTGCACCTGGAGAATTTCAGACGCATTGTGTTGGGCAACTAGCCTGGTGGTGTGAATATCCTTGGTGAATATTGACACTCCTCCACCTTTAGTGTTTTGATCCTGGTTTAGTGGCCAAAAAGTGTGGTAAAAGTTGTAGCCTGGTATTGCAGGGGTGCTCTCTGGAGCCTTGAACCAGGTCTCAGTTACTGCACAGATATCGATGTTCTCCATTTTTAGGAGTGCCTCAAGAAAGTGCATTTTGAGGTTTAGACTTCTAGCATTGAGTAGCATTACCTTCAGATTTTGCATGCTTGTACCTGTTACAGTGGTGGTTTTGTCCTTTGAACTTTGCCTAAAAAAGGCACTACAGGGGTGGCAAGAGCCTGGGCCAATAACCTGGATTCCAGGGGCAACAGGTGCAGACCATCTCTGGCAAAGCATCGTGGTCTGTCAATCATGTCATCCCAGGCAGACAGATACTGGATCCCCTTTGAATGACACCAGAAGCTAAGCCAATTGTTAAAGTCAGTCATTTTGTCCTTATATTGTGGTATCATTCTGGGTGAAGGCAGGATGCTACTCAGGGCTAGGGTCATACCTGCCTGAGACACATGATCCGACAGCTCTTCCTATAGATATATATATATATATATATATATATATATATATATATATATATATATATATATATATATATAGTTAATCACTATATATTAATCAGATCAGATAACGGTAGTAAAAGTAGTAAACTTAAACTTGTCCTGAGTCAAAAAATAATAAAAAATATATAATTTGAAAAATATACAGAATGACTAAGTATTCATAAGTAATCCAAGCAGGGTAGACAGTCTGTTTTCAGTTGAAAGTCCTTTATTAAGTACACAGACAAGCGATCTTCAGCCCAAAATCATTTATTAAGTATCCAATCGAAAATCCTTTATTAAGTATAGGTTCATAGGTGTGTACTAGGCAAATGGCCCTGGAGCCTATATAAGCCTAGCCCAAGAAGATTCCCTGGCATCATGCCCCCCAAAGTTAGTTGCCAGTGCCCCTGACAAGCAAAAAATATATAATATATATAAAAAAATAAATAAAACAAAAAAAAAAATATATATATACATATATATATATATATATATATATATATATATATATATATATATATATATATATATATGGATTGAAAATCTTCCACACAGAGAAGTTTCTTACTCTGTTTTGGTATAAAGGACATTCCTAACATTTCAAAACTCTGCAGCTAAGCTCTCTTAACAGCCTAGCCTACATGCATTTTTCCCAATTTATATTTCTGCAATTGAAGATAACTGTTGATTAAAACATTAATTTTGCTGTTCTGTAAATTTATACTTTTGTGACACCTAATAGCTAGAGACTGTTTAGAGAAAAATACATGATTATGACAGCTGCAAACTGATGATGAGTCCTATATTGCAACTGCTACATTTTGCATTTAGTTATTTTGGTCATCAGTAAGTAACAGATAACTTGAGCTCTCCACAAAATCCAACTTTGTTCTTTGTTAACCCTGCTGACCCCAATAACAGTCAGGTAACATGCGCCTGCACAGTGCGCACCAGTAAGCTGAAAGCCCGTGGAACACCATAGCTTGTTAACTGAGAGTCTGGTGGGTACAGTTCCTCTATAAGAGGCCACAAGACCACAAATGTCCCTCTATGCCGAGGCATTCTTCCTGTGAGCCCGCATCCAGTCAGACACAAACATCCATCCACAACCAATTTATTTATTTATTGTATTTAATATTTTCTCTCACCTCCATGATGAGAAGGCACAGGGGACTCCCATGGACCAACTCATCAGAACTGAGATGCCTCCATTGTGCACCACCCACCATACTTCACGACCCCTTTAGCGCAAGAAAACTTATAAGGCCTTACCAAATAAGAGGACAAAATAAAACATCAGGACTGATTTAAATATTGCTTTACAAGCTTAGAAAGGTGCTAGAGTAACAAGGAAGGCACCCCCCAACATTGAATACCCCGCACTATTTGAAGTCGGAAACATCAATGTCTGTCCTTTATTGAATTCCATCCTCAGAAAGCCACAAACGTTATGACCAAGTATAAGCGATTAATTAAACAGGATTGCCTTATTGTCAGCCTGCACACAACTGGGACATTGCGCAAGTACTGGAATTGTGCAACTCACATGGTCAGACCTCATTAATGATGCATGCTGTGTACTACAGCTGTCTACCAATAGAATATATCAACCACTGAGATGTACAATCTGGACGTGCAAGTAGCTGGATACTGTTGTAACACAAAGCTCATGATAACAGCGAGGAAACAGAGTGGTGTTACTTGTAATATATCAAGTGATTACTAACGTTAGATAAAAAAAAAGAGAGAGAGACTGACAGCGTCAACGTGTTGACATTGCAAAACAACTATGTACTGTAAAAGACATCCACAATCACTGGTGACTGACTTTATAAATATTTTACATTAAATGCGGTATTTTTTTTCTGCAGTGATATGTATGCCATATGACTGCCCCTGGGTAGTCAACTAATCTAATTGTTCTGTCAAGTCAAGTATGAGTTAAAGCCTGGACCTTCTACAGAAATCTGTACAATTAAAAGATATGATGCCGCATTCCTCTGACCATCACTCCCACTGTTCATGTGAGGCAACAACCATCGCCAACTGGTCCAAAGCTCACGAAACCTGTTTGCAGCTTCACTGAGGAGAACACCTCATAATTTCTATAACTACGGCCAATGCTCCACCTTATGTGGGCATGTAACCTAAATCACTACCCCCCCAAGATCACAGAGCAAGAGGAGCCATCTGAATAACACCACTAGTGTAGGAACTAAACTACCTAAATAAACCAGGAGGAAACAAGTGATATTGCACTCCTCTACACATTCTTCATAACCTAACAGGCTCATGGTCCCAGCCCATCATAAAGAGTCCCAAAAAAAAAATTACCCACATTCTCTCCCTGTTCTACCATTAATCCAAGGCCTACCTGTCCACCGCTGTACTCACAGATCGTCCTGGACGTAAACTTACACATAGCAAGTCCACACCAAAATGTGATTCCTTATGGAGCTACACTTGCCTAAACCCCTTAAGCCCCTCCCTACCCCTACCTCATTTCCGTCCAATCATCCTTTCTTCCATTTAACCCTTTCATCTCACTCACCCTCTTAAATCCCCTAATATATTTATCCATCCCCCTTCTGAAGATGTTCCTAGACAAATTGGTTTGTAGCCAAACCTCATTTGGTTTGGTACATTGTGAGAATAATGTACATAATGTACATATTTGTGAGCTTTAAAAGGTAATTATAGGTTCATTTTATGTTAAAGTAATGAAAGACGAAATACGATATCTACATTTTGTTAATGTATTTTTAGGTTTCTTTTATTCTGAAGAGACATTCCTAAGTTTAAAAATGTGTTTTAAATCTTTCTTGAAATGGATTTTTAGGAATTTGTCACAGGTCAAAAGGAAATTTGTTTTAGCTTTTTCTATAAGATGATGATTACATGGAGACATCAAATGTGCTGTCTGAATGTGTGTGTGTGTGTGTGTGTGTGTGTATATATATATATATATATATATATATATATATATATATATATATATATATATACATACATACACATATATGAAAAAAAATCTTTCACTAGCTTTATGAAAATGTCACAATGTTTTTCTCCATCAGAACATGAAGGAAAGAACATATTTTTAAATATAAAAACTTGTGCGCAAATTTGTTTCAATTCAAATCAGTCCAGTTTGTAAAAGGTCAAGCAGTGTTTATTCTGTTAAATACATTCCTTTTTCTGTAGTTGGGATGAAGATAAGTCTGTTTGTAGATGTGATGGGAATAAAAGAGCTGGAAAGAAAAAAAGTTTGTAGTAACTAATTTAGCAGTGTCAGAAAGAATGGTGCACTTCTGTAAAGGAACACCAACCTTTGGTTTGCACAACTGACTACATTTAAGACATGACTGCCACACTTTAGCTGGTTATTAGTGATGCAGCTAAGAAATTATGCAATGCTTGTCAAGAGTTGTATAATGCAACTGTTTTTTTTTGTTTTCAGTACAGAGGCAACAAAGAAATAAAATGTGGAGAAGATATGTGAATTGCATAGTTGTTCTTTCAGTTAAGATGCACCTATATAGAACAAAACAGAAATGCTTTCAAGTACAAACACATCACTCCCTGTCAAAAGCTTCACTGACTTATTTAAGATATACCTCTGTATGTTCAAAGTTACTTTATTTTTAAAAGAAAAAAAAATCTATTTACATTTCTAAATGTTAACCTGAATTATCTAGTAAACTAGAACATTAGTAATAGCTAGACAACAGTGATCTCACCTTAGTAGTCAGAGTAGGATGATTTAGCTGTAGTTAATGTGCTTACTCGAAATCTATTTAGAAGCATTCATTTTATCCTATTCTGTACAGGTATATATTTGTCTGCTATATATTTATTATTTCAATGTTTACTACCTATTCTCTATCAATCAAATTATTTTTATTATTCAGTTACAAAAGCTTGTGGCAGGTGCTTTATTTATTACTTCTTCTCTTTCAGCTGTTCTCGTTAGGGGTCACCACAGCGGATCATCTGTTTCAATTTCTTCCTGTCCTTTGCATCTTGCTCTGTCACACCAACCACCTGCATGTCCTCTCTCACCACATCCATAAACCTAATCTTAGACCTTCTTCTTTTCCTCTTACCTGGTAGCTCCATCCTTAGCATCCTTTTCCCAATATACCCAGCATCCCTCCTCAGCACATGTCCAAACCAACACAATCTTGCCTCTCTGGCTTGGTCTCCAAACTGTCCAACCTGAGCTGACCCTGTAATATACTGATTCTTAATCCTGTCCATCTTCATCACACCCAGTGCAAATCTTAACATCTTTAACTCTGCCACATCCAGCTCTGACTCATGCCTTTTTCTCAATGCCACAGTCTCCAACCCATATAACATAGCTGGTCTCACTACCCCCTTATAGGCCTTTCCTTTCACTCTTACTGGTATCCGTCTGTCACAAATCACCCCTGACACTCTTCTCCACCCATTCCACCCTGCCTGTACTCTCTTCTTCACCTCTCTTCCGCACTCACCATTACTCTGAACTGTTGATCCCAAGTACTTAAACGTATCCACCTTCGCCAACTCTACTCCCTGCATCCTCACCATTCCTCTATCCTCCCTCTCATTCACACACATATATTCTGTCTTAGTCCTGCTGACCTTCATTCATCTCCTCTCTAGAGCATATCTTCACCTCTTCAGGATCTCCTCAACCTGGTCCCTACTCTCACTACAGATCACAATGTCATCTGCAAACATCATAGTCCACGGGGCCTCCTGTCTGATCTCATCTGTCAACCTGTCCATCACCACTGTAAATAAGAAAGGGCTCAGAGCTGATCTTTGATGTAATCCCACCTCTACCTTAAACGCATCCATCACTCTCACTGCAGACCTCACCACTCCCACACTACCCTCGTACATATCCTGTACCACTCTTACATACTTCTCTGCCACTCCTGACTTCCTCATACAATAACACAACTCCTCTCTAGGCACCCTGTAATATGCTTTCTCTAAGTCCACAAAGACACAATGCAACTCCTTCTGACCTTCTCTATATTTCTCCATCAACACTATCAGTGCAAACATTGCATCTGTAGTGCTCTTTCCTGGCATGAAACCATACTGCTGATCACTAATCATCTCCCTTCTTAACCTAGCTTCCACAACTCTTTACCATAACTTCAAGCTGTGACTGATCAATTTTATCCTCCGCTCTCCACATCACCCTTATTCTTAAAGATAGATACCAAAATACTTTTTCTTTACTCCTCAGGCATCCTCTGACTTTCCAAGATTTCATTAAACAATCTGGTTAAAAACTCCACTGTCATTTCTCCTAAGCACCTCCATGCCTCCACTGGTATGTCATCTGGGCCAACAACCTTTCCATTCTTCATTCTCTTCATAGCTGTCCTTATTTCCTCCTTGCTAATCTGTTTCACTTCCTGATTCACTATCCCCACATCATCCAATCTTCTCTCTCTCTCTCTCTCTCTCTCTCTCTCTCTCACATTCTCGTCATTCATCAGTCCCTCAAAGTACTCTTTCCATCTGCTCAACACACTCTCCTCGCTTGTGAGTTTATTTCCCTCATTATCCTTTATCACCCTTACCTGCTGCGCATCTTTCCCAGCTCGGTCCCTCTGTCTAGCCAATCTGTACAAGTCCTTTTCTCCCTCTTTAGTGTCCAACCTTTCATACAACTCTCCATATGCCTTATCCTTAGCCTTCACCACCTC
The DNA here is from genome assembly GCF_019279795.1 of Protopterus annectens. Lineage (NCBI taxonomy): Eukaryota > Metazoa > Chordata > Ceratodontiformes > Protopteridae > Protopterus > Protopterus annectens. Next base: position 752,582,194 of record NC_056734.1, read on the forward strand.
TCTCTTTGCCATGCGCTTCATCTCCTTATACTCCTGTCTACTTTCTTCATCTCTTTGACAATCCCACTTCTTCTTCGCCAGCCTCTTCCTCTGTATACTCTCATGTACTTCCTCATTCCACCACCAGGTCTCCTTGACCTCCTTCCTTTGTCCAGATATCACACCAAGCACCTTTCTATCTGTCTCCCTTACCAGCTCTGCTGTAGTTACCCAGCTATTCGGTAACTCTTCACTGCCCACAAGTGCCTGTCTTAACTCTTCCCTGAACTCCACCTCACAATCACTCTTTTTCAGCTTCCAACATTTAATCCTTGGCACTGCTCTCACACTCCTCCTCCTCTTCTTGATCACCAGTGTCATCCTACAGACCACCATTCTATGCTGCCTAACTACACTTTCCCCTGTCACCACTTTACAGTCTCCAATCTCCTTCAGACTGGCCATCCTGCATAGGATATAATCCACCTGTGTGCATCTTCCTCCAGTCTCGTACATCACCCTATGCTCCTCCCTCTTCTTAAAATATGTATTCACCACAGCCATGTCCATCCTTTTCACAAAATCCACTATCATCTGACCTTCTGCATTCCTCTCCTTAATACCATACCTACCCATCACTTCCTCATTCCCTCTATTCCCGTCACCAACATACCCATTGAAATCCACTCCAATCACCAGTCTCTCACCCTTGGGTACACTCACTACCACTTCATCCAGCTTACTCCAAAATATTTCTTTCTCATCCATCGCACACCCAACTTGCAGAGTGTATGCACTAATAACATTCATCATTACACCATCGATTTCCAGCTTCATAAACATCACTCTATCTGACATTCTTTTCACCTCTAAAACACTCTTGGCATACTGTTCCTTCAGGATAACCCCTACCCCATTTCTCCTGCCATCCATACCATGATAGAACAATTTGAACCTGCCTCCTATACACCTGGCCTTACTCCCCTTCCATCTGGTCTCTTGCACACAAAATATATCAACCTTCTTTTTCTCCATCATATCAGCTAGCTCTGTCCCAATAAATGTCATACTGCCAACATTCAAAGTTCCTACCCTCATTATTACACTCCTAACCTTCCTCCTCTCTTCCTGCCTTCGGGCATGCCTTCCCCCTCTTCTCCTTCAGCCAACATTAGCCCAATTTCCGCCAGCACCCTGTTGGCTAGCAGTACTGGTGGGGGTCATTGTTAACCCGGTCCTGAACCAATCCAGTATGAAAATCTGTATTGCTGTTCGCATATGTCATTTGGCAGTGGTTTTACACCAGATGCCCTTCCTGACGTAACCCTCCCCATTTATCCAGGCTTGGGACCAGCACTGGCTTGTGCATCCACAGTGGCTGGGTTGTTTTATAGTAATGCTTTATTTATTGCTATAAAAAGGTATTTGTCCAGTACTGGTGCTCCACTGAATGCTGCAGCTTATGTCTTACAAAGGGTGAATGTACAACTTTAGTCATAGTTATTAAATGATTATATTGCAGTTAGATTCTTTTAAGAGTGGATAGTAACTATGAACTTGGTGTGTTAGACTGGCCAAGCTGGTGGCAGAGTTATGAATGTATGTATTATTTATTTATTTATTTATTTATTAACCAGGTAGGTATACTGGTACAAAGACACCTTTCAGGCAGTACCCCTTGGTCAGAAGACAAATAACAAAGACAGTGGCGCTGATTCCAAAAGACTTGCTGTCAGTGTAAGTAAATGACCAATTACACAGAGAGCAGGCTGAGAGCAGGTGTTTTGGAATCTGATCCCAGTAGTGAGCCTGTTTATAGACAGACATTACACAAAGGAATTCATTTACACCGAGAGCAGGTCTTTCAGAATCAGGGCAGACTTACACTGAGAGCAACTATTTTAGAATATGGCCCAGAATTTTGTACAAGTATAAACTGTAAAGACAGAAAGGGGTGACTGGCACAAGAAAGGTATCTTCATCCCCTTCTGGAAAATACTGTGCATAAGTTTTGGTAAGTCTGTTACTGATATTAAAATTGCAGTAAAATGCACTGGGTTGGTGTAATCAAGTGATTATAACTTGACTCTGCAGCTGTTCTGCATAAGGCTCATTTGGATGTATCAGATGTTGTTGGTCATAATCCAAGGCAAGAGTGCATACTTGCCATATACTCTTCAAGCCAGTAAAACCCATATATAATTTGTGTGTCAGTGGTGCAGACTGAGAGACATTATTCCCTGTCCTTGACTTATTTCTGGTGGCAAGCAGTGTAGATCATGAAGCTCACCATTACAGTGCTGATTTTCTCAGTCTGTGAATTACCCACAGCAAGGGTGTTTAGAATAACTCTAAAGTGTAATACATCACTTGAAGAAGGATAATCACTGTATTGGAGTGATTTAAGTAAAAACAGTCTATAATTATTAAAACTGAGGTGAAACCCTGGATAATGAGTCATTTTGGTGACTATGCCAGCAAACTTGCCATTTATTTTCAGTAGCTCTAATGGAATTGTCTGGCAGAACAGAGATTGAATTGTCTGCATACTGGACAAGATTGTCCTTAACATTATGATTTACCATATTGTTCCTGTAGATTTTGCACAATAATAGACTAAGTACAGAACTGTGTGGCACACTTGTATTGAATGGAACAAGAGAAAAATTAGATAGTCTAAAAACCATCTACATGTGTTAGAAATAAGATCTATGCGTTTAAGTATGTACAGAAGTGGTTTTGGTTGACTGTGTCCAAAGCTTTTGAATGGTCTACAGATATTGCACCTACTAAGTTTCCTCTGCCCAGTTGTATTTGGATGTGTGCATTCATGTCTAGAATGGGTATATCCATTCCAAGTTAGAAACCATGCTGTTTGCTGTAGAAGACACTGGAGTTAGTGAGATATTTAAGAAGCTGTTGGTGGGCATATTTAACAAATCATCTCTTCAGAAGGTTACTTTTATGGAAGGGAACAATAACTGCCTATTTTCAGATTGAAGGAATTCTTTCTTCCTTTGTAGAGCAGTTAATTAGTGTGCAGGTAGGATAAGAAATTAATTTTCTAGGAAGTATTAAGAGCTACAAAAACAGTTTATCATGTGAAGGTGTTCCTGGCTTATCTTCAGTGAGGTACATTGTAATAATACCAGTTATTACAGTCTGGATAGTGAATAAATTAAACATATTGACAGGTGATAATGTAAATTGTTGAGTGTGCTTATCATTGACAAGGATTTTTATGGCATCATGAAAATATGTTACAAGCACATATATCAGAGACTTTAACATGTGAGAAGGGTGATGGTGCAGCATTAAGACTTGGGCAAACAAGATGGTTCATTGCTGACCAGAATGTTTTAGGATTGCTGGCATGAAGATGTTGATTTTTATACATTTATTTGCAGCTTTTGTCCTTCATACTTTGTTGTGGTCTACCTGGAACCTGGGCTAGTAATTGTTGATATCTGATGTCCACCAGAGGTGGTTTGCATTTTTATCATTTTTGTTTTTATTCCTGGTGTTATCCATGGAAAATTGACAAATGGGCCCACCTGCCTAAGAAGGGATAAATGTATGTAGCTATGTATGTGTGTATTTATTTAATTTATTTATTTCAGTTTGTTAACCATATGAATAAGTTAGTCAGAAAGATTGTTTTTCAGTCTTGATCCAAGCCATAATGCAGTGACTTTTCAATGTTGCTCACGTTGTAGCCAATGAATATAAAAAAAAACAACATAACAAAACAAACTGAAACCAGAGAGAAGTAGACATAAAAACAATGTGCAAAACTAATAGTTGTAATGGTGTATTGAGTTATAAACAGTAATGTGGCAGATGTAGAATATCAAAGAACAAGGAGGCAGACAAACAATTTATTGTAGTGGTGCTAAGGTGAGCAACATACAGAAATAAGTATTTAACAGGAGTAATTAGCTGTTGTCTGTAAAACATGAACGTGTTGATTAAGTATCGTTTACGCTGTGTATGAAATTGTGAACTTTCTTTAACCCATCAGGAAGGTAATTCCATGAGGCTAGGGCAATTTTAGAAATGTTCAGAGTTAAAAGGAGGGGTCTCCATAGTTCTAATGTTTCTTGATTTCTGATAGAATAGCAGGAGGAGCAGGTAAACAGCAATGGCTGAAGTGGAGGCAGTGGAACTCAAAAAATATTCTAACTGTGAAAGAAGCATTGAAGGAAATCAAATCCTGGACAACAGGAAGCTGTTTGTTAATAGCTTCTAGTCCTAATCCTCTGTGACAACTCTCAAACAAGGTAATTTTAAATTAGCTAATTTAGATAACAAAGCTGAGCTGACTCAGGAAATTACACCATCTACTGAAAGTTTTAAAAGCAGTAATGAATTATCTGTTAAGAGAGTGTTCTTAAATTCTTGGCACTGAAGCTGTTCATATTTCTTAGCTGTCGATAGGGTTTTGCCTTAAGAATCTTTGAGTTATTCTGTCATGACACATATTGGGAGACTGCTCTTTGAGTTATTTCCTCATGACATATATTGGGTGCTTGCCATCAATGGCATCAGCTACAATTCTACACATACATTTTTGGGGCAGATACTAGAGCCCAGTTAAGAATAACTTAATGACTGGAAAAGTTATCAGTTTGCATACTCAGAGATAAGTTTTATAAATACATAAAGGTGAATGCGACAATGAGTTAGACCATAATTTTAGAGCCTCCAATCAAGTGATTAATATTGAAAAATGAAATATAAATTGGTAAAAATGTTGAATTGCTTTTCTTACTGAAAAAAATTGATATTTCAGTATTTCTTAACAATTTAAGTAATGCATCACATTATGTCAGCCCTCAAAATGTGTGTGTGTGTGTGTGTGTGTGTGTGTGTGTGTGTGTGTGTGTGTGTGTGTGTGTGTGTGTGTGTGTGTGTGTGTGTGTGTCTGTATGTTTGCTTCATTGAGGTTTATGTAAGCATTGGTGCTTACATAGGTACTGCACTGTTGATCACAGACATTGTTGCATTGTGTTCTCATATTCAGAGATGCTGCTCTGATTATGTAAAAGTTAAAAGCAGGATTGGGGATATACCCTTTCCCTGCTATTGTAAGATCTCAGAGTTGATGTATATAAGGAGCAGGGGGTATACGGGGTTTGGGGTGGCCAGCTTTTCAGCATTCTTCTGAAAAATTCAAGGAGTCCAGAAGACAGAGCTGGAAGTCAAATATTATGACTTTCATCCTTTAGAGAAGTTTCCTGTTTAATTTCTAGCTCCCCATCCCATTCCCGCAGTCTGATAGCTATACTGCCAAAGCAGTTCTTTGCAAAACACATGCTTCCAGACATGAGCCAAAATCCAACTCTGGTACTGTGCACTCCTTGGCAGGCCAGAGGTCCCATCTTATTCCACGTGCAGCCATGCATTAGAACCCCATTTCCACTAGATCTCGGTAAAGCAACAGACTGTTCTGCTTCCCCATTACTAGGATGGATAAGACGGTATTGGTTACTCCATTTTAGTCCTGCTAGTCAGCTACTCCAACACCCTGGTCACTAGTTAATCCTGGGTAATCCGGGCTGCAGTCAAGGATTCATCTTTCTATGCCATGCAGTCTGAATTATTACAACCTGAAGAATGGCTGTTTTATAATTACCTTTTATAATTTTTAACTGAATAAGGATGTCCCAAATGCTGCTACAGGTAGGCTAGTAGACATACACAAAATGTCTGAACCTGCGGTTCCTCTCATACCAAGTAGGATTACTATCGTAACAAGACTTCATCAGTAGAGTAAAACTGACCTGTCTCATGACGGTCTAAACCCAGCTCACGTTCCCTATTAGTGGGTGAACAATCCAATGCTTGGGGAATTCTGCTTCACAATGATAGGAAGAGCCAACATCGAAGGATCAAAAAGTGAGGTCTCTATGAACGCTTGCCAGCCACAAGCCAGTTATCCCTGTGGTAACTTTTACTGACACCTCCTGCTTAAAACCCAAAAAGCCAGAAGGATCATGAGGCCCTGCTTTCACCATCTGTATTCATACTGAAAATCAAGATCAAGCAAGCTTTTGCCTTTCTGCTCCACGGGAGGTTTCTGTCCACCCTGAGCTCACCTTAGGACACCTGCATTACTCTTGGAAAGGTGTACCACCTCAGTCAAACTCCCCAACTGACACTGTCCCCAGAGTGGGTCATGCCTGTATGCCTGGGCTCTTAGAGCCAGAAGCGAGACCCCCAGTGGGGCTCACCCTCCTGCCTCACCGGGTAAGTGAAAACACAATAAGAGTAGTGGTATTGCAGCTCCTTGCAAAGTCCAGTATGTTCAATGCCTGTTTGATGCACAACAGTGTCACTAGTGACCATAATTTAATCTTAGTAGCTGAATTATGGCCTATCATCACTAAGCAGAGTTACTAGAGCTCCATGTCTGGAAAGGATAGGGTTAATGTTTGCAGTCACTTGTATTATTACTGTTTCTGTTAAAAGACCAAATTCCAGATAGACTGGCTGATTGTTTATAATAATCACACAGTGTTTGCCTTTAAGTGAAAGAAAATCTGTTCCTGACTTCCTCCAGGGTCCTTTGTAGCTTTGAATGTACAATTAACAGCATAGTCAGTAACTGGCACTAGTGTTTCTGCTGTGTGTTACAATGTTGGACAGTTGTCTGAGTTTACTTGTTCATATCCTGCCAATACATGATATTTGTAATCTAACATTCATATTTCTCTGTACCTAAATGTTCTTTGTGAATAAACACATCCACCTGTGATCTCATTAACAGAGAGAAAGATATCCCTGTACCCTTTGTGATAATTTCACCTTTTACTAGATCTCCTTTGAAGTCTTGATATAATTTTGCCAGTCAGATATCCAGGGATGAATTAAAATACCATCCATTGGTTTAGGAGTTACCTACAAGGCGTATCCTTCCAAGTCTATTATAACTACTCCCTCGTCTCCTCCATGTGCTTACACAGCACAGGTATTCCACAAGGATCAGTACCAGGTCCTCTTTTTTCTCTGTGTTCATTAATGACCTCCTGCTAGCCCTGCCAAAACTAAAACCAGTTATGTATGCTGATGACATCCTTATTTTACAGTACAGTAATTCACACCTGGATCTACAAAACAAATTACAGGACAGTTTCACCCAGTTGTGCAACTGACCGACTGCCAACAAAATTTGTATTAACCCTTAAAAGCAAATGTCATGATCTTATCTGCACAAAAATAAGCTATATACTATGTTTCCATCCTCATATAAGACATTAAAGAGAATATTATTCTCAATCTCGCTGACCAGAAATACTTACGTTTAATTCCAAACCCTGCCCTCTCAGTCACTCCACATATTGACTATGACTAATAAAGTACTTGCATAGTTAAAAATGTGTTATACATTTAGCCACCTGCTCTCTCCTAAAGCTTGATCAACAATTGCCAAAAATGTATTACTACCCAGATTAGAATATGGTCTTCCATTTCTTGTCCTATAGTCTTCTTAAAACACTAATTCTTACAAACACCTGAAAACAAAATGTATAGATTTATGCCTCTTGTCGATCCTTTTCTCCATTACGACAAAGTGCTTGAAAAAGTAACTGGCGCTCTGTTTCCAGCACAGCTACACTGCAACTAACTGTTCTTATTTTCAAGGTGCTAACATGACCCTACTCTCCTAAACTGAAAACAAAACTACCTATACAGGGCAACAACTACATTTTCAGAAGCTCAGAAAACAGCTTTTCCCCCTTGTTTGCCCATCTTTTAAAACTACTTCGGGAGAAAAGACATTTTCCAGACTTGGACCTGCTACATGGAACCACTTGCCCCTGAAATAAAAAAAATCAGGAAGCCTTAAAGATCATCTCATTGTTGAATCAGTCTGCACCTGCTATCAGGGTAATGGATAATGCTCATGTTTCAGCTGTATTTCATCCTGACCAAATCTGTGCATGCATCTCATTGTACATAATAAAACCAAATGTTGTTTATGTGTAATTAATTTATATCTATGTACTTCTACATTGTTGATCTGTGTTCACTGTACCTTGTACAGGAGTCGTAACTGAAAAGGATCTGTCGACCAGCTCATTTATCCAGTTATCAAACAGTAATTAGTAAAATAAATAATACTTATCACAGTTCTCTTTTCCAGCTTATCCATATGTCATTGAAGCATTGGTGGTCGAGGGACTTTAGCTACAATGAGTTGGAGCACCTTTCAAGGGTTGTTGACCTTTTCTCAACTGTGTTGCAACAGTGGACTTGGTATTTATAATTTAAGGTGTGTGGGAGCTCCAGTACTTTAGAGAGGGGGTAGCAAGCTTGCTCCCTTGCACAAAAAGTTCTTTTGTCTTTTTTTTTTCAGCTCAGAATTTTTGTTATTTAATTTTTGGTGAATGCCAAGCTGAAAAAACATGTGTTGATCGTACATAGGTAAAGCCTGTTTTGCCCACTGGTGCAGGTATCTTCTCTGTTGTACATAACTTCACAGGGTCAAATTATGTGCCTCATACAATCTGTCACTAAGATAAGTTTTCTCACCTACTATGAAATGAAACATTTGGTTATTTAGCTTCAGACTTTCATTAAGCTATGCTATGGTCTTCTCCCAGACAATGAAATCAACAAGAAAAATATCTGATAACTTTCATTCCTTTATTGATCAGTTGTTGTAGAGTCCTGTGAAATACCTCCAGAGCAGAACAGATTCCAATGAGAAAGCAGAGAAAAGTTTCCTAAATAGCATGCTGGATATATAAATTTCTGCAGTGTCACCACCTAGCACTGTTTGGTAGAACCAGGATGATCTATTCAGGAGGAAGTGCTGTCTTACCATATAATTTGTGATATCCAATTTTATCGGTAATCTGTACTGTTCTGCCGCTACCATTTATACTGATTTCTGAGAGAAATTTCCAGTCATAAATCTGTTCTTTTTTTGTTTTCCACTATCAAAAGTGAATAGACCCATTTAGTCGGTTTCTCAGACTTCTAAACTATTTCTGTTTATATTAGAGAATTTTGTTTTCAGTCTTCCATTTACAAGCGGCATTTTTCTCACTGGGTATACTACTAGCTCAGTGTTTTTATTCTGTGAATTATTATACAGACCCAACAAGTAAACAGCTGTATACACACCTGTATATTTTTTATATTATACCATGACCCCCAATTAATATTCCAAAACGTGCACGCTGATTGGCCAGCGTGCATGTTGTAAATCGAGTTATACTAATGGAAAAAGGTCCGGTCGCCCGGACTTTTTTCCATTAGTATAACTCTGTTTTTAAAACACTGTCTCGCTATGTTAAATGGGTTTAACATAGCGAGACAGCTTTAAAATAAGCAACGGAGATCTCCGTTGCTTATTTTAAAGCTGTCTCGCTATGCTAAACCCATTTAACATAGCGAGACAGGTTTTAAAAAAAAAGCAACAGAGAAAGCAAGATCTCCGTTGCTTTTCTTTTACTGTTTCGCTATGTTAAATGGGTTTAACATAGCGAGACAGTTTTAAAATAAGCAACGGGCATCTCCGTTGCTTATTTTAAAGCTGTCTCGCTATGTTAAACCCATTTAACATAGCGAAATAAAAGCAACGGAGATCTCGCTTTCTCCGTTGCTTTTGCCCACAGCTCTGATGTACTGCGCAGGCGTGCAGTACATCAGAACTGCCGCGGATGCCAGACATCTGCGGAAGGGCAGCAAACAGGCATTATACTATGCCATTATTTAAGAAAAGTAATAGTTTCTTTTCTTAAATAATGTCATGGTATAATAGCAATAACCCACTTCTGGGTGTGGGTAATGCTGTATTTACCCATGTTTGGCTTTGTTTGATCCCTCGTGCTTCGCCCTCGGGACCAAACCACGCCAACTGTGGGTAAATCCAGCATTACCCACACCCAGGCGTGGGTTATTGCTATAATAGTGCAGCATAATGTCCTTTACTTGTCACCTCTTTATTTTCCCTATTATGTCACATTCTGTTACACTGATACATTCCACAGCATGGACTGTTCTAATGAATTCAAGCCTTTCACAGGTCTTCAGCTCTAGAACAGGTCATTATCTTCCATTAAAAGAAACAAGTCCCCTTCATGATTAGCATAATGGCACAAACAGAAAGGACCAGCTCATTATTACTATAAGCCTGTGTTTTTCACTTTGGGGACAAATCTTCAGGTCTTTGCATAGCCCTTTTAAATATTTTATTCATAGAAGGTTCTCTTATCAGCGTTCACCTTTAATGGTGAAGTGTTCCATTAACATTCACATGCTCTCTACTACAAACTCCTGAATTTGCTTTGTTGCTTGTACTGTTTTCTTGTTAAGCAATATCCAGCAAAGTGATTTCATTCCCAGTACTGAACATTTTTGTCAAAGGCAAGAGACAATTCACATCTATTCCCACAGATGTCAGTCTTTACACTTAATTTTTTTCTTTATGTTTTCAATTTTCCCATCAAAAGCTTATGTTTAGTAATTACTATTCATGCCTACCATTTTCATCAAGACTTTTGAGTTACATTTTGATGTTTTCTGATGACTAACATGCAACTTTTTTTCTTCCTGAAATTACAATAGATTGTTCAAGAAAAAATATTATTGCTAATTTGTCTCGCGTGCGTATACATTTTGGTCCTTTATCATCAAATCCTACAATGTACCAAAGCCATATTCTGAGAAACATAATCCTAAGTATTGGCAATACATGAATATGCACATTATTTTAGTCTATTACTAGTGGACTTGTTTTCAATTAAGTTTTGGTGGAAAAAGGCATAAGAACTATCCTCCCACTTTCATAAATTATCATTAAAATGATACTTGTGTCTTCTTTGTTTACAGTGCAGTTGATATGAAGAACTGGAACCATCCCTTCTCTTGAATTTTCAGATATATTGATAATGTTCCATAAATTTAGGTTTCAGATAGTCTGAGGGTCTTGATGGTGTGACTATGTTGATACACTGTCCTGTAGTACTCTGGTGCACATTATCAGCTCTCTAGGGTCCTGAACACAGTGACTCAGATAAACTGTTCCAGATGACAAAATGCCTTTATTACAACACTGTCTTGTTTCTTTAAACTAGAACTTAAAATAATAGTTGTTTTCCCTTAAATAAAGAGCAGCATAATAATACTTAAAACTGCTGCAGCTTTTTTTAGTAGCAGTTGGCTTGGAAAATCACTGCAGCAGTTCAGTGTGTTTCATCTGCTTTAGACTTTGCTACATATGATTCATTTCATATTCAATTGCAGGAAATAAACAGTTTTAAAGGAACTACAAAGAGTACAAGAATTTTCTAGTTTCAAAGCTCTTCCTCTCTCTCTCTCTCTTGATACAGCTTTTTAGGATTCCTCGCCTAATTCAGCAAAATTTACCTTTTAATAAGGTTTCGTGCACTTTCAAATCAACAGATCAGTTCCATTTTGTTCAGACACAATTTCTGTAAGAGTTTCAGACAGGCTGACAGAGTCAAGTGTTAGTTATCACCTCCTAGCAAAGCCACTTTAATCCGTGAGAGTGTAGGGCACAGACACCTTTCAGTGTCTCAGTCCACAATGCCAAATACTGTCCTCAGCTCAGAGCCCTGAGTAAGGCTGATGGCAAACACCAGATTAGGAACACAGTATCTAGCTCAGTGAGTATCAGTACAGAAAAAAGGCAATAAAGCCAAAAAAACTCTCAGGTAATCATTAGTCTCTAATTCTGGAACTGTTTCAGTCTTCACAGATGTTCACAGTCAGTGATAAGTTGGAAAGTTCAGCAAAGAAAGAAATAATCAAGGGCATTAAAGACCATCCTGATGACCAAGTATCCTCTTTCAGTCAAACAATACACTTTTTTGCATATAATAACTTCTGCCTTGGATATATGACAGGATGTTCTTCATTTCCGTTTGATTTAATGTAACCCCAATATCAATATCCAAGACAACTATCAGGATAATTATGCCTATATGAAATTTGGTGTGACCAGGCCTAGATGTGTACCAAGAACAACTCTAGACAAAGAAAATGCCCTGTCTGTCTTCTCTGCCTTCTGTACATGGTTACAGCATCAGGCCATAGTCAGGTCTGTGAAAAGGGCAGCCAGGGTGAAAAAGGGCATAACCACTGGAAGTAACTAGCCAGTATTAGGAAGGCCTGTTGGTCTCCATTACTGACTGTGGCCATTCTTCGATGGCTCCCACCTTTACTACCAGAAGTTAAACAAGGCTGTTGCTCACAATTTACTCAAGATACTGGGCCTCTCCTGTGCCAGTGGTACACCTGAATGGACTGTCAGATGTTTGCACCTTGAGTAGATGAGATGCCCAGTTCTAAAAAGAAGATAGTATCATCTAGGTATTCAGGTGCCTAATAGCTGTATGGCTGTAGAAGCTTGGCCTTTATTATCTGGAATGTTATAGGTACATAAATAACCTGAATGGGAGGGCTGCATACTACAAAAGTCCATCTGCTATGGAAAAAGCTAACATGTCTTTCATCTTCTCAGTTAGAAACACCTGCAAGTACCCCTTTGATAGCTCCAGCACAGTGACGTGCTTGTCAGGACCCAATCTCTCAATCATTGCCTACCCATGCCACGGGGTAGGTATAGAAATAGGAAATTAAGTTCACCTGCCTAAAATCATTGAATGATTCCATCAGGTTTGCATACCAGCAGAACAAGGCCACTCTGTTCACTGTGGGATCTAAAGTCTGCTAGTGGTATTCAATAAACTCTGTGTAGGCTTCACACGAAGCCTACACGGAGTTTACCTGTTTGCACTTAATTGATTGTATGGTGATTATATATTCGTGCCGCTCACCACATTTAAATGTAAACAAGGGCAGTTTTGTGGTTGGCAACAGGGTTGCTGGCCAGGAAACCATGTAATGCAACACAGACAGCAAACTTGTTTAACTTAGAGCCTTAGAGCACACTAGTTTAGCAGGATTGAACAAAATGCCACAATGATTACCCGGGTTTATCATATAGCAATGTATATGGTTTAAACACTGTACAGGACAGTGTATCTACAGTGAAATCTCATTCCTGGCATTCTGTACTAAAGTTGTGTAAATGATCTGTAAGGGTACATGGACTGTCATGTAAAATAAACAGTCAGGGGAAGTGTGTGTATTGAATAGGGACACACAGATGAATTGTAGGAATGAACACAGAAAAAGAGAACAGGTGAAACTTTGTAATGTACAGCAGATGAGGGTAAATGGAAGACAGTTGTTGTAAGAACACTAATCACATAACATAGTACAGTACAGACTGCACAATGAAAATGTATATTATTCGATTGTCAAACAAGATGACATAACAATGGAGATGTCTTTATGATGTAAGCATCCTGACATGAACAATGGAGAGGACATCTATCAGGGATGCTATATACAATCAGTGTTGGGTGCATATTGTGAAGCTGTGCAAACTGATTTGTCTGAGTATGACTGTAATGTCAGCAGAGGTTTCCAGCAACTGGGACACAGTTACAGGCTCATGGACAACAGTAAAAGAAGCACACACAATCATAAATAATATCAGAATAATACCACCATCAGTCCCATGTCTCTCACACAGCATACATGATTCTGAGTGATCACAGATGGTCCTGAATGAACACAATTGTAAAACTATTGTGACATGTCAGCAATCTATGAGGGCAATCAAGCACATCGTCCTGACACTGTAACATCTGCTGGAGGGGTTAGGAGGGGCACTGCTCTACTTGTATGTGACATTATGATGAATACAGGCTAGCTGACTGGTGTGCATGGCAGATACATATGGCACAATCCACACTGTCATAAATGTTACCCACGCCATCAATGTTGTCAAACAGTTATGTATGTACTTTGTGCATCACCAGAACAGGTATCACTCATGCATCTGGTATGTTACCTTGTTGGGGGTTCCGCACCATCAGACAATAATGTTTATGCAACAAAAAGAATACCTAGGTATGGCCAATAAGATGTGTGACAGCTCACTGTGGCAAAGGTGGCACACTTCAGTTACACATCACTGGAAGATGTGTAGGGAGGTACATGAAGAAGGGTGCATTATATTCAGTTATTGGTTTGATGAAGGCTCTAACCTATGGAGGTATTAATGGCCTTTGATGTGGTTGTCCTGCACATACTCAGTAATTGTGTTATATACAAGGGAGTAGTTACCACTGTGGCCACATGCTGGTGGACGTTCCACATACCATATACCCCAAGACGCTGGTCACATACCAAATGGTCTGCTTATAGGGAGTGATGTCTACATTATCCTTGGGTTGTGTGTTTGTTTTCATAATGTAACAAACCCCCCCATCTTTTTGTTCCATTTTATGTGTTGTCATGGCTGTAGCAGCAATCTTTGGTGTGTGTATAATACTGTCTGTATTATACTAATATCACAGTTGGAATCAATGATTGCCCACAATCTGTAGTCCTCCAAACAGCTGTTTGGACATAGGATATATATATATATATACATATATATATATATATATATATATATATATATATATATATAGATATATATATGTCATTCTTGATGTCTGTGACTGAAATAATGGACAGGAAAGGTCCTAGCAGATAACCCTGATGTATGGACTTGATCACCAGACCCTTGATATAGGTCACCTCACACATTTCAGAATATGTAGATGCTATATATATGATGCAGTGGTTTGCCCATTTGGTGACATAAGTGTTTTTTGTCCACATCTGACAGTGTTGAGTGAATTCCTCAGTGTGGATTTGTGTCAAATGCCTTGGTCTGGTCAAGTTACACAGGATGATAATGCTGTCATTATACATACCCTTGATCACCTCTTTAAGGACATCTAACAGATGAAACAGATATGGATGTAGCATTAACAACTCACACATGTCTGTTACACGCAGCCAGGATATTACTAGTGTTCATTTAGAAAAGGTCCATGATGACATGTTTGTCTACCTCACAGATGAGGAGAGTCAGGATGTATCTATACATGTATGCATTGGGTGCTGCCCCCCCACACTCAAATGGGTGCATGTTGATGTACACTCTTCTGTGGGAAAATAGTCCAGCTGCAGGGTATGTTGAAGTGTGTATCCAACTGTGTCAGGTAGGTATATGTTCTGAGTCATGCTATAGGTGATCTGTGGTGTTGTCACAGCCCATTGATTCTGTGTGACAGGCCTGGATGAAAGTAAGACAGTGCATACTGCCTGTCTTGATCTGGCCTAGGGTTTGGACACAATTCCCCACTCAGATATCATTGAGAAACTCTACCAGCTTGGGATTATACATTATGTCACTAGATAGTGAACCAATTGGTTCACTGACAGAAAACATACTGTGAAAGTCGGTGAATCAATCTCTACCAGTAGAGCTGTCATCATTGACGTACCGCAAGGAACTGTGCTGGGCCCTTTACTGTTTGGAATCTATTTCTCGACAGTCCAAGCTAAAGTATATGGCCTTTGGCTTCCAAGTTTGCTAATTCTTGCATAATGGGTACAATATAATGTTAGCATACTACAGTAGGGGCTAACACAGACAAATGATTGGTGCCAAAGCCACACAGTCTACAAATAAATGGAAAATGTGTCATTAGTTTGGCCTTCTGCAATGTGGAATTCCCCACTTATTACAGCATTGACAACACTCTGACTTTGCTGAAACCCAGTCATGCAAGACCTGGGAGCACACATAGATAGCATTCTGAACTTCAACCACCAAGTGTCCACAGTGGTATGGAAAGGCTATATCATGCACCTCATAGGTCAGGGCAACATATCCAGATCTGAGGATGATATAACAGCACTGTACTCTAACCTCATCAGAACACTATAAGAGTATAATACTCCCTTTTGCATGTACCTCACCAGACACCTGCAACAGATGGAGACACCACAGTGACTTCTCAACAAGAAAATACAGGGCCTACAAACCATGCCATGATATATGTGGATAGACTGAAAGTCCTGTCACTGTAATCTGCATCGTATAGGATAAGGTGACTTGTGCCTGGCCTAGAGGCCAGTGTCTGACCCAACCCTGATGGGAATACTGCACATCCACAAATCAGCTATAGCTGATGACATCGGCAGAATCTGATGAGAGGAATATGGTAATAGCAGTTTCCCACATGCTGGTGTAAAATGCTCTCTCTAAAGTCAAGCAAGTGCACACACACACACACGCACACACACACACACACACACACACACACACACACACACACACACACACACACACACACATCCCAGATGATTGCCATGAGAACAAAAACCCTACCTATCTAAAAACAGACTACAGAACTTTATATTTAAGGCAAGCACCACAGTTCAAATCAAACTTGGAGGGTGCCAGGCAACACTTTATAGTTGATGACATCAGCAGTGTTTGGTGGGCAGAAAATGGCAATAGCAGTGTCCCATATGCTGGTGTAAAATGCTCTCTCTAATGTCAAGTAAGTGCACACACACACACACACACACACACACACACACACACACACACACACACACACACACACACCAGCTGACTGCAGTGAGAACAGAACCCCTACCTATACAAGGTACACAGACTACAGAACTCAGTATTTTATGCAAGCACCACAGCACAAGTTTGACTTTTACAAGGCTGCAGGATAACTTATAGTGGATGACATCAGCACTGGATTTTAGAGAGAAGATGTTGGGAGGTCTGCATGAAATAGATGTGTAGGTATGTTCAGCTGCCAAGTTATTTTAAGTTCTGCATGTTATTAGATTGATGAGTGTGCAATTTATAGTATTTGGTAGTTGTGTTCCAATAGGCAGGTATACTTTAAGAGGCAGCTTTACAAGCTATATGCAAGCAAGTGTCCACATTACTACATGTACTTGAAAATCTGAATGCATTTTGTCATTTTAAAGATGTACATTGTATATAAAACAACATTTGTTATTAATTTATGTAGTGTAGTTTATGTATTTGAGAATAGGTACTGAGAGACCAGGGTTGCAATGCACGGGGGAGGTAACAGATAGCTGCATTGTAAATATGTGACATTTTCTTAGAGCCTTCATTTTTTTCA
Source organism: Protopterus annectens (assembly GCF_019279795.1). NCBI lineage: Eukaryota > Metazoa > Chordata > Ceratodontiformes > Protopteridae > Protopterus > Protopterus annectens. Next base: position 752,599,233 of record NC_056734.1, read on the forward strand.
GTTTCCAAATGTAGTTTCATGTCATGAACACTAAATGGACAGTAAGCAATAGCAATACATCCTATTGTCCACTTTACATAGAGCATAGCTGCGGTGGTGTAGCGGTAGCATTGTTGCCTCACAGCAAGAGGTTCTCCTGTTCGATTCTCAGCTGGAGTGCCTTCTGTGTGGAGTCTGTATGTCCTCCCCGTTGTCGAGTGGTGTTCAAAAGACATGTGTGAATGGGTGTGTCTTTGCTGAAGGTTGGGCGTTGAGCTAGCAACTCGGCACCATAAAAATCAACTGCCAATCATTAGTGGACTGGAGTTCCGCTGTGGTGACCCCTAACTGGGAAAAGACAAAAAAAAAACATCGAGCAGTGGGTTTGTGCGATGGCTGGCAAAGTGCACATGCGAGATACACATTTCTAATGCTTTCTCTTTTTGAGCATATTCAAACTGTGCACAAATGCAAGGCTCATTGCTAAAATTATGAAAATTAGTATTGAATGTATGAAACACACCTGCTGCTTAGCTGACTCTGTGGCAGCAGGTGTGAATGCTTTGGCACATTTCTTTTTGAGCCCAGATGATATATGGTTCAAATCCAGGTGTATGTAACACTTTTAAATAAGTAGTGATAATGCAATGAAATTATGCTTTACACTATCTTCACAGTGTGTTACTATGCATTGTTGTAGCACAGCATGTTTAAGCAGCATTGTGCGGAGATAACCGCTTCAAGAAAGGGCTGTTCAGTGTCACTTGGCATTGGTGTGTGATACTAAACTCTGCTCAAACACAGAAGCCAAAAAATGAAGGGATCCATTTTTTTTGGTACTTATGCATGTTGTGTGTTTTCTATTTTTTGACCAGATTATATGTGTTAAAAGGGGGTAGATAGGAAAATGGTGAAAAGGGAGGTGTCACAAACAGGGGGAAGAACAAAGGGAGATCAATATAATAATGTGCAGGAGGAAAGTAGGAAACAAACAATGGCTATCCATTTTTTTAAATGTGTAAAATGAAAATATGTGCAAAATATTAGCTGAATTTGGACTGTCACCTCCACAAAGAGTGGTGACAACAACACCATTATGTTGCATAGCCAACTGGACCAAGTCAAGTGTGTCAAGAAGACACGTGTGAAATGGAGAACTATGGGACAGTATTTTTTTTTTTGTGGGACAGGTGCCCATTTTTTTAAACTTCAGTAATAGAGGAATGCTGGGTAAGGGACACTGGTATTTATGGGTAAGGAAAGTTGGGCAGGTGAGAATGCAAATGCAAACAGGACAAACAAGACAAGGCACAGGGATAGTGAGGGACACAAAAGGTCGGGGGATACCATGATTGGGTTGAGGGATGGGACACTACAAGCTCATGCCCATTAAACTTGGGGACAGTGAGAATCTAGTCCTCACCCAAAGGACTATCATCACTGTCCCCTTACTCCACTGGCTGCTGGAGTGCTTGACATCTTCCTATGGACGATGAGGAAGAGCAGCCTGTCCATTAGGTGTGGGCATATACCAATCGTGCAGTGCAAGACCCTACTCACCAACCCTGGCATCTCCTACAGGTGATGAAATCCCCATCTCCTCCAGTATCCCAGAGGGTACCACAGCACCAGCTGCCAGGGTAATGTTACCTGAGGGTGCAGGTAGTGCAGGGGCAGCAGAGGCAGCACTACCAGGTTGAGTCCCAGATGTACTAGGCATTGGTGCTGGAGCCAATAGAGTGGGAACAAGCTGACCCACTGAGATTGGCCTATCACACTGTGATGTGAACCATTTAGTGATTTGTTACAGATGGATGACATTGAGACATTTTGGCAACACATAATAGAAAATAAAAAAAGAGATAAGGGTTGGGATGAGAGAAAAAAATAGATAAAATTAGTACCATCATATGTGATAACTATTTTATCTGAAGTATTGCATTTAAGTATACTTCCTAACAACTACAAACTATAATTATAGATTACTCAAAGTTATCATCATCATTATCTTCTTTTGGCTGTTCCCATTAGGGGTCAGTGCAGTGGATCATCTGTTTCAATTTCTTCCTGTCCTCTGCATCATGCTCTTTCACACCAACCACTTGCATGTCCTCTCTGACCACATCCATAAACCTTATTTAGGCCTTCCTCTTTTACTCTTACCTGGCAGCTCCATCCCTAGCATCCTTTTCCCAATATACCCAGCATCCTTCCACAGCACATGTCCAAACCAACTCAATCTTGCCTCTCTTACTTTGTCTCCAAACTGTCCAAACTGAGCTGACCCTCTAATATACTGATTCCTAATACTTTCCATCCTAGTCACACCCAGTGCAAATCTTAACATCTTTAACTCTGCCACATCCAGCTCTGACTCCTGCCTTTTCATCAATGCCACCGTCAACAACCCATATAACATAGCTGGTCTCACTACCCTCTTGTAGATCTTCCCTTTCACTCTTACTGATACTCGTCTGTCACAAATCATTCCTGACACTCTTCTCCACCCATTCTGCCTGTACTCTCTTCTTCACCTCTCTTCCATACTCACCATTACTCTGAACTGTTGATCCCAAGTACTTAAACTCATCCACCTTTACCAACTCAACTCCCTGCATCTTCACCATTCCTCTACCCTCCCTCACATTTACACACATATATTCTATTTTAGCCCTGCTGACCTTCATTCCTCGCCTCTCTAAAGCATATCTCCACCTCTCCAGGGTCTCCTCAACCTGGTCCCTACTCTCACTACATATCACAATGTCATCTGCAAACATCATAGTCCACGGGGCCTCCTGTCTGATCTCATCTGTCAACCTGTCCATCACCACTGCAAATAAGAAAAGGCTCAGAGCTGATCCTTGATGTAATCCTACCTCCACCTTAAACATATCTGCCACTCTCACCGCAGTCCTCACCAATGTCACACTACCCTCGTACATATCCTGTACCACTCTTACATACTTCTCTGTCACTCCCGACTTCCTCATACAATACCACAACTCCTCTCTAGGCACCCTGTCATATGCTTTCTCTAAGTCCACAAAGACACAATGCAACTCCTTCTGACCTTCTCTGTATTTCTCCAACAACAACCTCAGAGCAAATATTGCATCTGTAATGCTCTTTCCTGGCTTGAAACCATACTGATAATCACTAACCATCACCTCCCTTCTTAACCTAGCTTCCACTACTCTTTCCCATAACTTCAAGCTGTGACTGATCAGTTTTATCCTTCTGTAGTTACTGCAGCTCTGAACATCACCCTTATTCTTAAAGATAGTTACCAAAACACCTTTTCTCCACTCCTCAGGCATCCTCTGACTTTCCAAAATTTCATTAAACAATCTAGTTAAAAATTCCACTGCCATTTCACCTAAGCACCTCCATGCTTCCACTGGTATGTCATCTGGGCCAACAGCCTTTCCATTCTTCATCCTCTTCATAGCTGTCCTTACTTCCTCCTTGCTAATCTGTTTCACTTCCTGATTCACTATCCCCACATCATCCAATCTTCTCTCTCTCTCTCTCATTCTCTTCATTCATCAGCCCTTCAAAGTACTCTTTCCATCTCCTCAACACACTCTTCTCACTTGTGAGTAGGTTTCCCTCACTATTCTTTATCACCCTTACCTGCTGCACATATTTCCCAGCTCTGTCCCACTGTCTAGCCAATCAGTACAGGTCCTATTCTCCCTCTTTAGTGTCCAGTCTCTCGTACAACTCTCCATATGCCTTATCCTTATCCTTCGCCACCTCTCTCTTTGCCATGCATCTCATCTCCTTATACTCATGTTTACTTTCTTCATCTCTTTGACAATCCCACTTCTTCTTTGCCAGCCTCTTCCTCAGTATACTCTCCTGTACCTCCTTATTCCACCACCAGGTTTCCTTGTCCTCCTTCCTCTGTCCAGATGTCACACCAAGCACCTTTCTATCTGTCTCCCTTACTAGCTCTGCTGTAGTTACCCAGCTATTCGGAAACTCTTCACTGCCTCCCAGTGCCTGCCTTAACTCTTCCCTGAACTCCACCTCACAATCACCCTTTTTTAACTTCCACCATTTAATCCTTGGCACTGCTTTCACACTCCTCCTCCTCTTCTTGATCACCAACATCATCCTACAGACCACCATTCTATGCTGCTTAACTATACTTTCCTCTGTCACCACTTTACAGTCTCCAATCTCCTTCAGACTGGCCCTCCTACATAGGATATAATCCACCTGTGTGCATCTTTCTCCACTCTTGTACATCACCCTATGCTCCTCCCTCTTCTTAAAATACGTATTCACCACAGCCATGTCCATCCTTTTCGCAAAATCCACAATCATCTGGCCTTCTGCATTCCTCTCCTTAACACCATACCTACCCATCACTTCCTCATCCCCTCTGTTCACTTCACCAACATGCCCATTGAGGTCCGCTCCAATGACTAGTCTCTCACCCTTGGGTACACTCACCACTACTTCATTCAACTCACTCCAACATTTTTCTTTCTCATCCATCGCACACCCAACTTGCGGAGCATATGCACTAACAACATTCAACATTACACCATCAATTTCAAGCTTCATAAACATCACTCTATCAGACACTCTCTTCACCTCCAAAACACTCTTGGCATACTGTTCCTTTAGGACAAACCCTACCCCATTTCTTCTGCCATCCACACCATGATAGAACAATTTGAACCTGCCTCCTATACACCTGGCCTTACTTCCCTTCCATCTGGTCTCTTGCGTGCACAATATATCAATCTTCCTTCTCTTCATCATATCAGCTAGCTCTCTCCCTATACCGGTCATACTGCCAACATTCAAAGTTCCTACCCTCACTACTACACTCCTAACCTTCCTCCTCTCTTCCTGCCTTCGGGCATGCCTTCCCCCTCCTCTTCTCCTTTGGCCAACAGTAGCCCAATTTCTGCCAGCACCCTGTTGGCTAACAGTACTGGTGGTGATCATTGTTAACCCGGGCCTTGACCAATCCAGTATGGAAATATGAAATGTTCTCCGGGTAAGTAATTTGGCAGAGGTTTTATGCCAGATGCCCTTCCTGACCCAACCCTCCCCATGTATCCTGGCTTGGGACCAGTACAAAGAAATGTACTGGCTTGTGCATCCCCAGTGACTGGGTTAATTATAGATTACTCAAAGTAATCCTGGCAATGTGCATATATTGCACATATGCTTGGTCCAATTATACAGATTAAGTTAACAGCAGGGCATTTATGCCACTTGTATAGATTGTTTTATTTATGTAATACTATTAAAGAATTGCAGTATTGTATAGTTGTTACTCATGGTATTTGAGCCCATAACCTCTGACTACAGTCTTACACCTGACTCCTAAAGTTGGTTTGTGATACAGACTTACCCATGCATACTTCCTGTTACAGTTAGGATATGGATACTTACTTTGCTACTACTGTATTGAAAAGAAAAAACATTTTTTTAACTTTTAAAGCTACAATAATACTTCCGTTGTGCTGCATACATATCATTTGCTTCCCTCAGTCTATCCAGATGGTCAGCATGATCCTGACTATTCACCACTATTTCAGGTTTAGCTGTGAAAAGAAAAGAAAAGAAAAGAAATGAAAAGAAAAGAAAAGAAAAACATTATGCATACTAGTCTTGCCTATATTTAGCTTTCTATGTGGTATAAATTATTTTTATTAGCATACTTCCACAACTGTGGGATGTCACTAGTTTGAAACTGATCCAATCACTGGTTGAGTGTACCCCTCTTGTGCCTTTTTCAGTAATTGAAGTGGTGCCTACACTGTTTTCCAGTGTGTGGGATATCAATCACACTGGATACAATCTTAGCCAGACTATTCCAAGCCTCAGACTTGTACTGGGAGCCAGAATATTAACCCTGCAGAAGCCTTTGGCTGTGGCACCTTTACAGGAGTCCAATAAATAATCTGGACTCATTAGCACCCCAACTCTGCTCCCTAAATTGGACACCTTCCCCTCTAATACCAGACATGTCTAATCCCAAAGCAATAGCAATAGCAATAGCAAATAATGATTCCCTGCCAATTTCTGGTATCACATTTACTGATAGTGCTCAAACTCAAGAAATGATGCCAGTCATGTTTGTGTGATATTAAGCAGAGAGCCACATTGCCAAGCAGGGAGGAAAGCAATTTCTTGAAACTGGAAAGTTAATATGACAGTTGACATTAGTTTGAGGGGTGTCTGCTACTGCAACTGTTAGGTAATTTAAATTTGCTGACATGCACTGGAAGCAATAATGTCCTGACCAGACACATGTTTGTTTGGCTTTATACACTGCTAAAACTGATTTTTACAGTGTGGGATTCAAACCTATGCATAACGGAAAAAAATATTTTCTTACACAGCAGAGATTTTCCATTTTTGACACAGACAAAGTGCTTCTCAGACATAGTCATGAATCATTCATAAATACAGATGACAGATCGAGGTGTTAATCATATATGTGTGTGACCTGACAAGGTCCTTGTATATACATTAATTTGTTTATGTGTCTTTTTTAAATGTGAAGGCCATCCAAGGATGTGAATGCAGTAAATGGCCAGAGCAGGACATATGATTGGCCCAGAGGACAGCAGCTGCAGTGACCCTTGAACTACCAGGGGGTGGGTCTGCTACAGAGCCACCACTGACACCAAATGAAAAGTTCCTGTCCACTGTCAGGGATCCAGACAGCTCACTGGAAAGTACACAACAGCATGTCATTGACATTGCTGCTGCTATTTCAAGGAGGACAAGTATGTCCCAGAAGGAGCTTCCAGGTAGGCTTACCTATCTCAATTATAAAATATTGACAGCAATACTTAAGTGATTGTGAAACATTACATTTCTTTGGGGTGTAGTTGTAGACTGCTGCAGATAACAACACATTCTGGTTTATTACACATGGGCTTGGGGTGGACGTGTCATCCAAGTTCTTGTTAAAATTATAGTTAACATAAAAAGGACTAAAAGTTTTAAGCTCCTGTGTTACTCTTCATTGTGATGATGGTGTTCTTACCTTTTCTTAAATTCTTCCAGGACTATACACCAAAGGGAGCCTACAATGATCTGAACGTAGTAATCCAAACATGTTTATGTCAGTACTGATGAGCAGTTTAAAGATATATTTAGTTTGTGATGTGGGTGTCAGGACTGTTGTGTGTATTGCTGTACTGTCTTTAATAGTGGCACTACTGTTAGTTTGTTAGCATATATTGGACTCTGGTAGTGTAGGTATTATTTTTCCTATGTTTCTTGCTTATTAGCACAGGTGATCCTGACAGTGGAAGTATTTGACTTCTACCACCTGTTGTCAGACTATCAGCAGGCTCTGATGATGATGGTGGCCAAAGAGAGGCATAGTCAGGGAGTCCAGAAGTTGAATCTAACACTGAGGTTGACATTCAGCCATCTCTTGTAATTCCATCGGACACAGCCAGTAGGCCTATGTCAACCCATTCCAGTGAGCCCTCAGATATTGGACAGGTGGAGGGCAACACTCTCGATCAGGGTAGTGTGGTTACTGCAACTTCATCACCTGTTGATTCTAGCCATAGCCATGTGTGGGTGAGGTGTCATGCAGGAGGGTTGTTAGGGGTGCTCAGAGGAGGCCTACTGTCCATTCTCCACCTGATCCAGGTATCTCTTCCCATGCCACTCAACATATGTTTAGAGCCATCATGGAGGAGCAGGCACATTCCAGTAGATCCTTCAGAGAAATGCTTAGGGTTCTAGATGTGACACAGGCTGACATGCATGATGCCCTCCGCCATGTTACCAGTTCAATGAATTAGATAAATGATATGTTGGAATGGGCAATGTCTGTGATGGAATGTCTGCTGGAAGAGTGACAGCATCCATGTGGGTGTAGGTCAGTCATATCGTTAGCCAATGTGGCTGTCCCAGATCACATCCTCATAGTGGCAATACTTCCACTGGTATTGGTTCCCCTTGGTTTGCCCTGGGCCTGAGTTGAGGACAACAGAGGTTGCAGAGTTCCTGCAGTATGTCTCTGTCTACCCTGTAGTGCTCTACAATTTCCACCTCATGCAGGTTGTGATAAGTTACTGGGGTCTGAAAACTCTTCTCCTTCCTGACCATGGTCTATTAGCAGCAGTAGCATAGACTTCAGCCTGTTGTACATACACATACATTAAAGCAATAGCAGCCCCTAGCATTTTTTTTCTGTGTAGACTCCTTTCCATTGTTGTATTCCAGTAGGTTTTGGAACTCACAGGGAAAACAGCACTGAGTCTACATGGTTGCTTTACAGCTTGTTGAATAGCTCCTCCATCTTGGATTGGTTGATTAGTGTACAATTCAGCTGCTTATGCTGTAAATAGCATGCCGCAGTGTTTACCATGGTTGCACATCTCGACATCCCATGTAAAGCTGCTTACTGAATACAAACCTGTGTGCTACCATGTGATGTCACAGCTCGACGCACACATGGTCTTAGTGGACTGTGTAGAGTTTACTGAATCTGCACGTGTATCCTTTTACATATGTTAACTTGTTTGTGTTTTGCCTCAGGGATTCTATAAATATGCAGCTTCATCTTTTTCTGGATCTGTCACAGAGTCATGAATTTTCATTTTAGTACACCCTGATAAAGAGAAAAAACACACCTTTGTTTTTGTTACTAAACTTATCCATATTTTTGTCCGTTAAGTACACAGTGTTTCCTCAATATGAATGCATCCTAGGTTACAAATAGCCATCAAACCTTCCTTTCATAGTCATACCAAATCTTTAGGGCACTCACATGCAATGTCTCTTGTTATTTTATCTGTCATGTTGGGATACATTATAGTTAAACAGATCTACTTCCTCTGTAACTTCAAGATCCTTTATCACTTGGCCTGGAACTTGTTTCCTATTGCTGATATAAAAACTGCATCACAGTTCCCAGGATGAAACTCCCTGACATTGCAACCATATTATAAGTGTGGACTTGATCCACTTGTGCCTTGGTCACATAGCACTATTTTTTGTAATACACTCTTGGTTTAGCATTCATGTAATAGATTCTTCTTCTTCTTTTGGTTATTCTCAGTAGGGGTTGCCACAGCAGATCATCTGTTTCCATTTCTTCCCGTTCTCTGCATCTTGCTCTGTCACACCAACCACCTGCATGTCCTCCCCCACCACATCCATAAACCTTATCCTAGGCCTTCCACTTTTCCTCTTACCAGGCAGCTCCATCATTATCATCCTTTTCCCAATATACTCAGCATCCCTCCTGAGAACATGTCCAAACGAACGCAATCTCGCCTCTCTGGCTTTGTCTCCAAACTGTCCAACCTGAGCCAACCCTCTAATATACTGTTTCCTAATCCTGTTCATCCTCATCACACCCAGTGCAAAAATTAACGTCTTTAACTTTGCCACCTCCAGCTCTGACTCCCATCTTTTCATCAATGCCACCATCTCCAACCATATAACATAGCTAGACTAGCTACCCTCTTGTAGACCTTCCCTTTCACTCTTACTGGTACCCGTGTTTTACAAATCACTCCTGACACTCTTCTCCACCCACTCCACCTTGCCCGTACTCTCTTCTTCACCTCTCTTCCACATTCACCATTACTCTGAACTGTTGATCCCAAGTATTTAAACTCATCCACCTTCACCATCTCTACTCCCTGCATCCTTACCATTCCTCTATCCTCCCACTCATTCACACACATATATTCTGTCCCAGTCCTGCTAACCTTCATTCCTCTCTTCTCTACAGCATATCTCCACCTCTTCAGGGTCTCCTCAACCTGGTCCCTACTCTCACTACAGATCACAATGTCATCCGCAAACATCATAGTCCACGGGGACTCCTGTCTGATCTCGTCTGTCAACCTGTCTATCACCACTGTAATAGATTAAAGGAAGAAAAAAAAGCATAGAAGACTGTAGTATATTCCTGATGACACATTAGATATGCAGAAAAAGCAATCTAATTTTTCGCTTTTTCTTTGGTTTTACCCTCATTGTCTTTTATTCTGTTTTACTGTACAACCAACTCATTTGTCTGGGGATGGCAGATGAACATTATTATGTGCTTGACCTGTAACATACAACATAAAGTTGGCATTACCCATGACATAAAAAGGTTCCTTCATCCACTAGGCACTCTTAGGTATTCCAACTTAGTGAAAAAATAAGACTAAGTCTCTGACAGTGACCTTAGGCCTTACCATTAGCTATCACCAGTAGGATGTAGTCAGGGTACCTGGTGGCATAATCTATGATAACTAATATGTATTGCTATCCCCTACCCAGCTTAGATAAAGGTTCTATCAAGTCTACAGCAATTCATTCAAATGGGGCTTCTGTTACTGGCATAGGTCCTAGTGGGGTCCAGTAGAGTGCCCATGGAGAAGTAAGTTGACACTCTGCTATGAGGTTCTCCATTGTTACACTAAGGTTTCATGTATGGCCAAAAGCATTTATCTCACTACTTTCATTTTGATGCCCTAAGATGACCACAAAATATTATTCTGTGCTAGTTTCAGTACTAAGTACCCATATAGCAGGTATTTTGCAGTCTCTTCTCATCTTTTTCCAACCTTATATATTAAGTTGTTGTATAATTCAAGGCAAGACAGCCTGAGAGCAGTGTGTGGCCTCACAGGCACTACACCATTCAATTGCACATTCGTTTGGGCTTTAGCATGTGTGCAGTCCTCCCAGTGAGCTATCATAATGTTAGACTGCCTGATTTCAGAGTCACTGACTGCAAATTCTTCTTTATCCATTTCTTCATCATGATTGGGTTCAAGTCTCCTCACTTAAATTATATTCAAAAAATGAGTGAATTTTTTTCCTGTCACCCTTTTCAGGATTCATACTGTAAGTGGGACAAGAAGAACATCTACCCACAAATCATTTCTTACCTCCTGCTTGGTCATCTAATTCTTGAAGTCCAAGGTGTCACTGGTCTAAAAGTAAAGAAAATCCTTTCCTATTATTAGGTCTTATGCCATGTAGGTTACAGCTCCTACATAGTGTTTAAAATTATTGTACTCTATATTATGCGTGCATTTCAATTGATGGAATCTATATTATACTCTGTTTTGATAGCAAAGTTGTTTTTTGATAACCAACACACTGGAAGTATAGGTTCTCATGAGACTAAAGTCATTAAACAGAGTTCAGGAGAACCTTTACAACATTTGTATTTACTACATTTCTACAGTGAAACTTGATTCACGGTATTTTGCAGGATAATGCCTTCAACCATACAATCAAACTGCTTTTCTAGTACTTTTATGTTACATATAGCATTATAAACAGCACAACTAAACTACTTGAAACCACATCAACTCACAAAATAATAAACATCATCTCTCATTCTCCTAAGCAGTGTTGTCCACAGTCTCACATGTCCATAGTGGCTCTGTATTACAATTCTAACACAAATTCCTGCCTTAAAGGCATGACACACATTACTGAAGTTTTAATCATATGTTGGATGAGAGGTAACATGAAGAGTATACACATGCACCCTTGTAGTAACTGCACTTATGTGAGCATGGTTTCCTCAAATGAGATTCACAAGCAGTAGCCGCAGTAGATATGTATGTATATATATATATATATATATATATATATATATATATATATATATATATGGAATCAATTAAGTAAAACTCAAGCCACACACCTGGTATAAGTAGGACAGCCTCCACAGTAGTAGATCCAAACCCAGCTGAGCACAGCTACATATATTAATTGCTTAAACAACAGTCACGTAGGTTGCAGGTGTTTTACCATAAATAGACATAGAATGGAAACATCCACAGAGTTAGGGTGACTCACTACATGTATGAGACATAGAGAGGAGAAGAAACAGATTGTCATGAACACACACACACACACACACACACACACACACACACACACACACACACACACACACACACAAGTTCTATCGCTATTTTAGGTATTTAAATTTATTTCCAAAGATGCTTGCTTAGGTAATACAAAGTGACAGCTTTCTCTGCCTTGCTCTTCTATATTGCTACAGCTTCCTACACAGATTCTACAGTGTCACATCTGTGTATCCCATACCATAACGTATCTCTAGGCGTCTCCACAGATTAGACAGACAGAAAACTGCTTTTAGAGTACCACAGTTTATGTTCTATCAAGCAGGTATTGATTACTAGTAATCAAAAAATGACATTAACATTTTTAAGTTAACTGCAGCTTCCAGAATATTACGTGGAAGCACTGCAGTTTAAATGTTATTTAGGATTTATTGCTGGAATAATTCATAAGTGTTTAGAAAAAAAAGAGTACTCCCTCCAAAAAAGTGTGATGTAACCAGGGTACCTGTTGGCATAATGTAAGATAACTAATATGTATTTTTATGCCCTACGCAGCTTAAATAAAGGTTCTGTTGTAGTATGTTAATCAACAAAATGTAAGTAAACAACTTTTATTTAATGGTAATATCATTTACTGTATCACTTAGTAAAGCCTGGAACACTGAAATGGCAAATTCTCACAACTACTGTAACTTAGCCAGAGGTTTTGTGGTCTCAGAATGAGTTGGTTGAGGAAACAGACAGCATAGCTCCATTTATGGGGGGGGCTTATAATCCATGTAAAAAACAAATATATATATATATATATATATATATATATATATATATATATATATATATATATATAAATATAATTAACATGTTAACCCAGCTGCACCACCTGTTGCCCAGGGTCATTCAGTGACCAAACAGGAGGTAAGAATGGAGGTAAAAGCTCATATCTCATACACAACATGGGTTTCGGCCAGGACATAGCACAACCACCGCCCTGCTAGCATTCATAGATACCATTACTCACAACAGGAATAATGGTAAGCTTTCTTCAGCCCTCTTCCTAGACCTATCAAAGGCATTTGCCATGGTCAACCATGAAAAATTAATCTCCCATCTTGAAAGCCTAGGCTTAGATAACTCATCAGTCTCCTGGTTTAAAAACTACCTCAACAATAGACAACAGGCAGTACTATGGAATAATAACTTGTCTCCACTCCTACCTGTAACACTCAGAGTACCTCAGGGATCTATACTGGGCCCCTTGCTGTTCTCAATCTTTACAAATAATCTCCACTCATTTGCAAAAGGTTCAAGCCTTATTCAATATGCAGATGATTCAGCTATAATATGTAACGACCCTACTTTACCAGACCACCACAAAAAGACCCAGGATAACTTTCACTCAGTGGAAACACGGCTCACTGAGAATGGCTTGATACTCAACCCCAAAAAAACCAAGCTCCTGCTATTTTATCCCTCAATTACAAATGCCCCCACCTGCACCTTTATTATCCACTCTAATAACGGTACCCCCATATCACCTGAAGCCCAGACAAAACTACTAGGCATTACTATTGACAATAAGCTCAAATTTGATGTACACGTTAATCTGGCCATTAAAAATACTAACAAAAAGCTAGGTAGCCTCTACAAACATAAAGCATTCCTGACCCATAATGCTAGAACTACAATTGCACATACACACCTTCTCTCAACACTACTGTATGCCTCACCCATCTTGATTAACTTATCCAAAACAGAAATCAATAAAATGACAACCTGCTACAATCAGATAGCCAAATTTGCCAACAACAGCTCCTACAGAACACATCACTGCCTAAACCTAAAGCAGTTGGGCTGGATAGAACTACCTAACTTACTTATTTATAGTCAACTGGTTACTACTCACAAGATACTCTATCAACAAAATATATCAACTTCACTGGCTAACATTGTCCAACAATATTCCTGTCCTAGGCAACTCCACTCAACTGATAAATTACAGGTAGCTGTTACTAGATCCAACAACCATGCTGGAGACTCCCTTTACGCTTCTTATGTGGCCAAAATCTGGAACTCCCTGCCTACATCCTTATCCCTGATTATCTCACTACCTACATTTAAAAAAGCTATCTACAACTACCTCAGCAACAAATGGTTATGTCCCTGTGCAACTCCAGACTAATGCCGGATCCACTCCAGTACTATTGTAACCATTGTCCTAAACTAGAGTACTATCTGTTACTTGCATATAAATGTATACCACATATGATAACATACATATAACAGTGTTAGTATGAACAAGTAAAGCTGTTTATGACTATTGCAAATTTTATCTGTCCGTAGTTTATATCTATAAGTGTCTGTAGTTTATACCTATAAGTGTCAATAACTAGATACCCTAATGGATCTAGATGAAATATGCACCCAAGTTTGTCTGTATGATCTGTAAAAATTGTCTCCTTGGAGCTTTTCTCCTCGGGCCTCCACTGAAAATGGACATATATCCAGCTGGACTATCCCAGTTAACAAATGTAAAATAAAATAAATAATAAATGGACTGTGGGAAGATGTTCTTCTCCCCCAATTACAGAAGAGAGAGGAATGAAGACATTTTTTCCTGCTTGTCTCTCCAAAGGGAATGAGGTGGGGTGTTCTAGGGGCATATATTCTGTAAATAATTATTGTAACACCCTTTTCCTTTTGCGACAATAAGATCAACAAGTAACAGTGATTGCAAAAGTATGTTGCCCAGTTACTTAGTAGTAGACACTGTTTGCAGCACATTACTCCAAAATGTGGCAATTCAACTGGCTTCTTAACCAGTTTTATATAATTTTCACAGCTTCTGTATTAGTCTTTTTATCCATACATAATATGGGCCTGTTTTACTTGAGGCTGTAAATCATTCTTTACAGTCTGCCACAGACATTGCATTCTGCCACTCAATGGCTACTGGTAGTTGCAGGGCAACTTAAATAATCTGCCAGGCAGTCTTTTGTCTACCATGCTATGTGCCTTTCAAATTTGCCAACTCAGTAGTTTATAGTTTTCCTCACTGCTCCCCTTCACAGCCCCCCTGTAAAATCATATTTGTTTGACCTGGATTTTCCTAGCAACCTATATAAACATTTTCTGCATTTGCCTTAATCTAAATTTGTTTTCTAATTATTTTGTTGGTTTCATTTGTTTAGTTTTTATTCTAGTGTTTAATCTTTTTAAATATCATTTTTAGTTTGTATATAGTATATGGAAAAGAGATTTAATATTTTTGACTATTGATGTAGTTGATCTCTTTTCTGTGATACCTAGAACGGAGGGGTTAGAGTATTTTCAAGACACTTTACATCAATATTCAACTTTGCAGAAGGAATTAATTTCAATTACCATTGAATTAATGGAATAAGTCTTGAAGAATAAGCACTTGAGTAACAATCAGAATTTCAATGAGTTCTCGAGGAGGCCAGGGATTTAACACAAATGTCATGCTTTGGGTGAGGGGAGCAGGGTTAATTGGGAGTTATTAACAAAAGTACCAAAAAACAAACAAGCAAACAAATAAATAAATAAATCACAACTCCATCAAATGTACAAACTAGTTTATTATCTGGCACCTCAGCTATTGTCTTCACTGGGCCAGCCACATTCCCATGAGTTCAGCACAGCATAACAAGAAAAGAGGATATGTGGATGGACAGCTTATTTCAGCAGCTTGGAGAATGAGCACTCACTTATTCTGTTTGATGTCTGTTGAAACAAGATCCATGGACTTGCAGACAATGACTCTCTCAGAAGGAGACATTCCTTGCACAATAGTATCCTTTCCAAATGGCCATACACTGTCATCCATCCACCACATTTGCACCACATGGACAAAAAAGAGGGTAATTTGGGAATAAGTGATTCACTAATTAGGAAATGACTATGTAACATAAACTACCAATAGCTTTTGACTGGCAGAATGCAATGCCTGTGGCAGCCAGTAAATACCATGAAATCATCAGATCTGGCACTGTATTACAAAAGAGTGTGGTTATACAATATTTCTGCTTTAGAACTACAGGTCCAAGAGTTACTCCTGACTGCTAGTTTCTATGTGAAGTTTATGTGCTTTCTTCATGTCTGTTAGGGATTTTTCCAAGTATTTCAATTTCTTTCTTCCTCCCAAAAACATACTGTTATATCTCCCTGTATCCTGAGTCTAGGACAAAAACAGTCTGTAAATGATCAGTTGACATAGACAGCAAGCAAACAAATAACTCAATAGAAATAAACTAACATAAATAAATAAATACAGCCTCATGCACTAAACTTCCAAAAATGTGACGAAAGGTTTTAGAAGTGCTACTAATATGATAAGCAGCCCACTAGACACGCACACTCCCTCAGATTCCCTAATCATCTGTGCAGGACTAGCTTAGTTCTGCACAGAAGTGCCCGTTTAGGAGCAGGACGTCAGCGCACCATGCATAATAATGAAGGCACGCTTGCCAAGCTCCTAGGCTTACACGGAGCGTGTATGAGTGCAGGGGGCATGTCTGAGAGCAGAGCTCTTAGAATATACATGCCCCATGCAATAAAGGACTGCAGAAAGGTAGTAAACAATGAGTGAGACCAACAATAGATATACACATACCCCCAGCAACATCCCCTCACATGTATAAGAGCAATAATGAATAAAGAAAATAAAAAGAAAGAATAAAAAGAAATATTTATTTGTAATGAAACGGACAAAGTTTAACCATAGATGGGCAAGTTTGCACATCACTTAGTTACAGTTAATGTAGCTTAAATAGCAAAAAAAGGATAAAAAGCAAGGTATATGCAAATGATGCAGTACAGCAATACTGTACTGTGTAGGGCGTTTTATTCACGAGCAGTCAATCTGGGTTCGAGTTCCACTGCAGTACATTCCATTTCCATATCAAATCCATGATCAATATATTTAGTTGTATAACCTAATAAATAACATATATGTGTGAACTATAGTAGTAAGCTGTGTAATGAATGATAACCCCATACATATGCCAAATTCCCCACCTTCCCAAGAACCATTACACTATTACTGTCTAAAATATAGCAGTAGTAAGGATATGTAAGCACTAGTAAGCAGGTGTAAGTCTGTTTGCATGATGGTAAGCAGTGCTTACACAGAGTAAGCAATATTGAGGCTAACCATGTGTAAGTGGATGTCACTGGAAGTTAGCAGTGCTTACTGTCGTGCAAACCCACCAACTGCTTAAAAGTGCTTCACTCACTCCATATCCAAAGGGTCTTGTTCTGCCCAGCAACAAAATAAACAGCCTTTGCAAGTCTTGAACACAGGAGCCTGCACCCCATAGCCAATGTGATTTACCACTAAGCCACTGCAGATATACATACCCCTGATGTTACCACAAACATAGCATCCAGCAATATAAAGTCAACATTACAGGAAATGTATCTATACATGTAGATGTGTGTGTGTGTGTGTGTGTGTGTGTGTGTGTGTGTGTGTGTGTGTGTGTGTGTGTGTGTGTATATATATATATATATGTATATGTATATATATATATATATATATATATATATATATATATATATATATATAAAACTAAATAGATATATACTTCTCCCTCTCAATATTACATATATATATATATATATATATATATATATATATATATATATAAATATCCACATATAGATATATACATATGCATGCATCTATACATCTATATGTCATTAAATATATATACAGCAATATACATATATATATATATATATATATATATATATATATATATATGTATATATATATATATATATATATATATATATATATATATGTGTGTGTGTGTGTGTGTGTGTGTGTGTATACACAGATATATATCTATAGATATGATACAGCACATAATGACATATATGACCACAGGCACTGCCAATGGGGGTGAGGGGGCTCAATCAACATATGTGTTACACGTACTGATATCCCCCCCGGCCAAACAGGTGAAACATACAAACACACAAAAAAGTAAACAAGCCACTGCTTCCCAAACTACAGGCAGGATACTACCAGTGGGAAAAAATTGTTGACCTGCCAAGTCTAATCTAGAAACAAAGACAGGAACGTCCCTTGAGGGACAATCCAAAAATTGATGGGTATTTGGGTTCCTCCCATTACAAAGATACACATGGCAGGGCACATATGTTCTCGGACTACAAGTCTGGGAAAGCCTGATGATTCTTGGGTCTAGACAACATAGGTGATGGGTCCCAAGAAGTGGAGAGTGGGCAGTGTGTAGTGGTATGGTTAGACTAGACTTGCACCCAGAGAAAGGATGATTGCTGCAGAGAAAGAGTGGTGGGGGGGATGGGTATGAAGTTATGGGTCAAGGCGTGCTGGTGTTGGATGGAGCGGTTCTAATTGGATCACCTTTTGGATGTAAGCAATAGTGTGCATTGGGCAGACCATTCACCTAACGAGCAGGCATTCCCAGTTCGTGTCCCACTGCAGCACAGTCTATTTTACATGGCAAAGCATGTTATAACCAATAGTTTTGTTGCAAAACCCACTAAATAACTCAAATGTATGAACTAGAGTACTGCAGGAAATGCACATGTGAAGTAGCAGTGTCATAATGAATAAGGCACTAATAACCAGGTGTAAGCACAACTAAGCAGTAGTAAGCATATGTAAGCACTAGTAATTGTGTTTATGTGCGTTTGCACGGGGGTAAGCACTGCCTACACAGATTAAGCAATGTGGAAGCTAACTGAGCATAAGAAACTGTAACCGGAGGTTAGCAGTGCTTAGCTCTGCGCAAACCCATGTACAACTGCTTTAAAATGCCTTAATTACTCTGTATCCAATGGCTCATGTTCTGTCCAGCCACAAAATAAACAGCCTCTACAAGGCTCGAGCCCAGGACCATGCACACCATACACAAAGTGATTTACCAGTAAGCCATGCCAGATATAAATAAATCTGATGTTTTCAGAAACATAACATCCAGCCCAATCATGCAACAGTACAGAAAATGTATACCTAGATCTAGATGTATGTGTGTGTGCAAATATATTAATATCTAAACACATACAACATATCTATATATGTAGTTTTATATATATATATATATATATATATATATATATATATAAATATATATATATATATATATATATATATATATATATATATATATATATCCAGAAATATATACATATACATATACAAATATATGAACATATATACATGCAAATGCTGACATCTACACATATATATGTCAACACCTATATGTCCACATATAGACAGCAAGTTACATATGTGTACATAGATAAATATCTCCATAGGTATAGACAGACATAGTTATAGATATGTAAGCAAATATATATACCCATATAGGTGTATATGGCCAGACATTTGCAGATAGCAATGGTAGAATAACAGAAACATATTTGTCCACATGCATCATTAATGGGATTGAGATGCCCCAAACAATACACGTCTCGTACGAATTGGCATACACCCCAGCCAAACACATCCCACCCTGCAATACACTAAAAAGTTCATTTTATTGTAAGCATTTCATTTAAATAGGGATTTAAATTAGTCTTCTTTTATGTTTCACATGTTCATATCACATTCCCCTCTCCCCCACCCACTAAGCGGGCTGACCAGTACAGGCCCATCCAACCCAGCCTCTCCTTGACCCATATTTACTTTACCCACAGTTCCCCCCCCACACACACACACTCTGCATGCATGCAGCCACCATCCCTTTCCTGGTTATTGGCCAGTAGCTACCACACCACCACACATTTCCCACCCTCCACTCCTCCTCCACTCAGGACTCATTTTGTACGTTGTCCCGACCCAAGTATCCTAGGTCTGCCACACGCTGTAGTCCATGCACATACCCATGCGTACCTTTGCAGCCATGCTTTTAGTGAAAAGTAGAATACCCAATTCTTGGGTTGTCCCGCATGGGATGTTTCCTTGGTAATAACAATAGAACATGTGGCTTTGTTTACACTAACGGTTTTATTTGTAGGTATCGCAAAACATACGTGGCACAAAAGGTTGCCCGGTATGCACACAAAACCTAATAGGAGCATTTAATTCAGGTATACGGGAAACACACAACCCTGATATACACACGGCACTACAGGTTCCCCTCCTGATAACTAAATTATTGTCTAATGAAGATGCACTGCTTTAAAGTGTCTTAATCAGTCAGTATCCAACAGCCCGTGTTCTGCCTAGCAACAAAATAAACAGCCTTTGTAAGGCTCAAACCCAAGACAGTGTACACCATACCCAAAGTGATTTGCCACTAACCCATGCCAAATATACATAACTCTGATGTTGTCGTTAACATAACATCCAGCCCAGTCATGCAACAGTACAGAGAATGTATACCAGCATCTAGATGTATGTGTGTGTGTAATTATATCCATATCTAAACCGATACTACATATATATATATATATATATATATATATATATATATATATATATATATATATATATATACATGTATACATGCAAATCTACACATATATATATGACAACACCTATATGTCCACATATACACATCAGGTTACATATATGTATGCAGATGTATATCTCCGTAGGTATATACGGACATAGTTAGAAATATGTAAGCAAATATATATACCTATATAGGTATATAGGTATATATGGGCATGCATCCATAGATAGCAATGGCAGATTAACAGAAATACATATGTCCACATGCACCATCAATGGGGTTGGGAGGCCCCAAACAATATACGTATTGTAGTAATTAGCAACCCCCTCCTCCCACAGCCAAACACGTCCGCACTGCAATACACTTCCAAGTGTTGCAGGTCCCTTAACCAGGACCTGACATGACATGGGCACAAGAAGTTAACAGTACTACATCCCACCTCTATGACGTCAGGCTGGTATTGGTAACATATCATGCAGTACAGTCTGGCTCCCATGGGAGATTTAAAATGTGGAGGCTATCAACATCCCCAGGATACATATACACAGGCACATATATGCAGGTACAGATATATATATATATATATATATATATATATATATATATATATATATATATATATTTATTTATTTATATATATATATATATATATATATATATATATATATATATATATATATAGATATACATGTGACTACACATTCACATGCAGAGATATGTACAGTCAGATACATATGTAGGAGGTGGACAAAATATAGAACAGCCACTATGCCTACAGTTCACACCTGAGCAACTGGACACTGTATGAGCCACCCATACAAATGTCAGTCATTGCCTGCAACATATACCCATAGAGGGGTCATAGAGAAAGACACCACAAACAGGTTTGCAGGATTGGAAGACCTTTATTTGTGTACTATTACAGTTATATATACTATTGCTACTGTACTTGGGATTGCCCTCACAGACATGGTGTGTGTGGGGGGGTCACATCTGCTTTCCACATGTGTACCATTGGCTACAGACAGACATCCTAAGGACATCATAGTTAAGTACTGCTACTTGCACGTACAGCCCCTGTCAACTGCAGCAGAGATATTGGCCAATATGTGTGGACATTCTGACACACTTTGTACAGTCCAGTGGTATACACAGAACCCCTTAGTGCAAAACATGTGTACCATGCCTGAAAACATGGATGTTAACAGCCATGTAGATGGGTATAACACATAACAACCAGTATACATTTGCCACCATAGGTTATGCATTCAGACACACCTGTCTGGCCTGATACCTAATACCCACTGGTACAGGGGTGCCATGGCCACATACTACCCACTAGATATTTACATACATCTGTACAGGATCCCACTGTTCTGTCTGACATACATGACTGTAAAGGGAGGCTCGACAGCAGTACATCTGGCAAGTATCTGCACATGACATCTCACTGGGTACGTACACTAAGCTGCTAGGCATGTAACAATGCATTGCGCAGGCTACAGGCAGACTGGCTCAACACCGGCCTACATCTCCTATGGTGGAATGCACATGTACCTGCATATATAGCAGGCTGTACAGGCATGTCAAAGCACAGGGTAAGATACACCTGTGTGAATGTGCATACCCATAACGAATGAGAACAGAGCCACAGCCAAATATGGCAAGCTAGCATAACATTACAGTATATGGACTATCTGTTCAACACCATCCTCATATGTGCCACCCGCACCCTATCCTTACATGTTCTGGGCCACTACACAGTTCGGTGTGATGGCTGACTGTGGTATACCCTACTCCAATATAGGGGCAACAAACAATGCAATATATCCCAAATCAGATTGGTGACAACCTATGGGAGAAACACGGATGTCCTTATTAACAGTGTCCGCATACATTGGAATATCCTATTGGCTAACACTAAGCTCAGCACATTGTTAGATGATACATATAACTTTTCCTATAGCAGAGGGAAGAACATTGGTTCATTTTTGTATCATTATAAACTAGTGAATAGATCTGACAACAGCCCTAAACAAATAACTATGGAAGGTGGGCCCTTGCAGGGATGCTTCCCATGCAGACACTGTACCCATTGTAAGAATATGTCTAAGACGAAAGAATTTACTAGTAAAAATATTGGACAAGTATTCTCTATAAAGTTGTTTTGCCAATTGCCAGTCTGAATGGGTGATTTACATGGCCTCCTGCAACTGTTCAGCCTTCTATGTGAGACAAACATCCAGGTGTGTCAAATTCAGAATATCAGAACACTTCAGTGATATTAGAACTGGTAAACTAACCAGTGCACTTTATAAACATACACAAAAACACCCAAAAGCCACATTTAGATTTACAGTGATTGATAGAATACAGCGAAACAGTAATAGCAAATCAGGATGGCATCAGTTATTAAACAATATGGAGAAAAAATGGATTATTAAATTGGGTGCCCTGTTTCTCCCAGGCTTGAATGAATATTTTTAATGAAGGATGCAATTTACACCTACTTACTTCAGGTTGTGCTATACTATATATATTTGCCTGTATGCTTATTTAATTTAATGCACTGAAGAAGGCTTGACAGCCGAAACCGGTTTGCTTTATTCTTAGCTTTATGTCTTCCTAATAAATAAGTTACTTTATGCTTGTCACTGTTTGCTGGCACTACAGTTTTTTGGATTGCGATTGGATTTTGGAGCCGTGCAGCTACCGTACGTGCACGGGCCTGCTCTCCTTGACTGTGGTATGGGACATGTGTGTGCATGGCCCTACAAACATGTAAACCAATATGGTAACATACAGTGGAGCAGCATGTAACATCAGATAGGACGGGACCTAGGACGATGACAACTACCACAGTCTGTACACAGGCCAAGGTACATATTAACAATACACACACAGTCGACATTCACCATACATACACAGACCTCAGTACTGTACAAACAACCACAATATGTCCAGATTATGTCATCAGTTATAACCCCACTGTACATTACATGTGTAGCAGTCTAATATCTCACTGGCTTGTTATCAGAAATGATGACACTGCTTATGGTGTATAGCACATATGCACCTCTACATGCACGACATATGTGCAAAGGTTGATAGAGTTGGGGCTGGAAGCATATACACAGGGCCAATATTGACATGTTGCTGTGATAACTTCATACATTTACTGTTGTAACAGGGTTTGTTGCAACATATGTCCTATGAGGGATTTGAAGTCTGTAACTGTCATGGCTTTCACTATCTACAGACTGCACTCCTCGCAGTACCTTCTGCAGTCCACAGATAGATACTCCATTGGTAGCACATGACACCCAAGGCACAACACACCGCCCAGTCTGCAAATGACCCTGCAGATGGGGATTCCTCATAAACATAGAACTGACATAGCAGGTATTGTGACG
The DNA here is from genome assembly GCF_019279795.1 of Protopterus annectens. Classification (NCBI taxonomy): domain Eukaryota; kingdom Metazoa; phylum Chordata; order Ceratodontiformes; family Protopteridae; genus Protopterus; species Protopterus annectens. The sequence continues at coordinate 752,622,927 of NC_056734.1, forward strand.
TGGGATAGCCATATCCACACACACCACTGTTAAACCAGCATTACTCCAAATGCAGTATAGCAGCACTTACAGTCTGTAGTCAGGTCAGGCACATCCCCCTCCTGTGTTTTGCCCTGTTTCTACAGTGTAAGTTGTTAGAAGTACATCCCCAATCCATCTGAGATGCAGTTTGCCAAACAACAGATCTAGTTCCTGCTCACAGTGAATGAAAAGGGCCAACACCAACATGATGTTCCTAGATATTGGAATGTATTTCCATGCAATTAGCTATGGGAATGTTACCACAGCTGTTCCACATGCAATCGTCTAAGGGAGGGCTGCAATTTGTGCAGTAGCCATCAGCTGATCTTGAGCATCAATTAAAATACACATGCTGCTGCCTAAGCAAAGCAGGTGTAGGTCTCCACATCCACCAGAGAGGGAGTGGGAGAGGTAGACAGGGGCTAAGACAGGTCAGGGAGGGTGGGAGAGTAAACCCTAAGCATGTTTGTGTCACACACCTACCAGCACAGGGTATCCATCCCTGACGACTATGTAGTGCTATCACAGTTCTGTGCAGTTAGTGGATGCACCACATGGGTTACTTGTTGTACAGCCCTCAGGACATATATGTGATGGTAAGTGACATCTGCAACAGGGATATGGTAGCTATATGGTAGGTGACATATACGTGCCTGTCTGCACGGACAGGTGCCACTGTCAACACAGTCACACTCTCACAGGGACATGCACACATTGACACACATGGCAGGGGGAGGATTGAAACCCATCAGTAGTGGGATTGCCACAACACATACACTGTGCAGGTATCACATGCACCACACAGATCATATGAAGGTTGTTTAGGTGAAGGGTATGGAGAGGTGTCTGACATCAGACAGCATGCATCAGTATGCCACTGGGGGTTGTAGTGAGTGTGGATGTGATTTTATGCATAATGCACACACAAACACACAGGGTGCCAGTACTGACATGCATGGGTGCATTTTATTTTTTATTTTATTTATTTTACATTTGTTTACCGGGATAGTCCGACTGGATGCATGCCCATTTTCAGCGGAGGTCCGGGGAGAAAAGCTCCAAGGGAAAGCAGATACACCATTACATAATACCAGCATTACATATTACAAACAGACTATTTACAGTGATTACATAAGTAAGCAAGTTAAACAAGTTCCACAGGTTAGAGGTAATCCCAAGCGTAAATCAGGATTAAATTAAATTACACAGTAAACTGCTTAACAGATTTTTACACATTCTAGAGAGAGTTAGCCAGGCTTGATACATTGACATAGCCAGTTAAGTGCCAAAATGTTGTTTGAGTCAAGTTTTAAATTGACCTAGGGTAGAAAGTAAGGTAATATCAGCTGGAAGAGAGTTCCACGGTCTACTTACAGAGTTTGCAAAGAGAGAGGCAACGGCTGTGTTATTAATTTTGCTAGTCTGAATTAGTAGTTTGTTAGAGGATCGAAGCGGTCTAGGATTGTTATAGGGGGTGATAATATTTTTAAGTGCAGGAGGATTGTCTGGATTATAGAGGATTTTATAGGACATAATCAGTTGGTTATACTGGATTAGGCTGGGTAGTTCAAGCCACCCAAGCTGATTTAGATTGATGCAATGATGTGTCCTAAAAGGCAGCCCAGTTGGCAAACCTGGCAATGTGGTTGTAGCAAATTGAGAGTTTGTTAAGGACAGTCTTGTTTAAATTCAAGAGTAGAGGGGATGCATACAGAAGGGTTGAAAGAAGGTGAGAGCGAGCTAGGGCAATCTTAGCTGAAGGGGTTAGGAAGGCTTTTATTCTGTAAGGTGACCCTAGTTTTTTATTGATGGTTTTGATAGTTTGGTTAACATGTAGGTCGAATTTTAGATTATTATCTATGATGACACCTAATAGTTTTGTAGAGGGGTCAAGGGAGATTATTGTGCCATCATTTGAATTTATGGTAAATGTGAAAGTGGTAGACCTACGTGTTGGTGAAAATAACAGCATTTTAGTTTTTTGGGGATTTAGGATCAGACGACATTCAGAAAGTCAGTTTTCTATTGTATCAAAGGTGGTCTGTGTAGCTGACCATAACTCTATTGGAGATGTGGCCGAGCAAATCAGAGTAGAGTCATCAGCATATTGGATACAGCTGACTTTTGGGATGACAGTATAAAGGTCGTTAATGAAGATGGAGAACTGCAAGGGCCCTAGTATAGAGCCTTGTGGTACTCCAAGGGTGTTAGGTAGAAGATTAGAGAGTTTGTTCTGCCAGAGGACAGCCTGCTGTTGACCATTCAGGTAGGATTGAAACCATTGAAGGGCTCTAGTATCTAGACAGAATGTTTGCAGGGTGTGGATTAAAAGTTGGTGATCAACCATATTGAATGCCTTGGAAAGATCCAAGAAGAGGGCTGAGGATATATAATTATTGTTGCGATTATGGTTTATGGTGTTGGTAAAGGCTAGGAGGGCTGAAGTAGTGCTGTGATGAGGACGGACGTCATGCTGAGTGTCTTCCATAAGGTGATTCTGGATTAGGTGGTGCATGAGTTGTCTATGAATACATTTTTCCATAATCTTTGCAAGTGGAGAGAGTATAGCTATTGGCCTATAATTGGAGAATTCAGTAGAGCTGCCTCCTTTGTGAAGTGGGATTACATAGGATATTTTCCAGATGGTGGGAATTTTAGCTTCTACTATGGTTCAATTGATTAGTATTGAGATGGGGTAAGCAATAGCATCAGCTGATTTTTGTAGGTACGCGGCAGGAAGTTGATCAGCAGAAAGTGTAGCAGGTTTTAATTTTTTGATCAAGGTACAGATAAGTGAAGTGGCAATTGGTTGGAAACTGAATGCGAGTAGGTTTCTAGGGGTGGTACTTTCAGGACCAGGGGAGCTAGGAGGTAGTTGGCTAGCTAGGGCTTGAATTGTCTCAGTAAAGAATCGGTTAAAACTGTCAGAAACATCTTCAGGGGTTTTATCAATAGTAGCAGCAGGGATTGGAGTTAAAGCTTGTCCAGAATGTAGTAGATTATTTAAACCTGCCCAAAACTTCTGAGGGTTATTTTGATTTACTGTCTGCAAATTACAGTAGTATTGTTTTTGTCTTGTAAAATGGATTTTTTAGTTTCATTCCTGGATTGCCTGTATTTAATGTGATCTTGGGGATCTTTAGAAGAACGCCATAAAGCCCATGCTTTGTTTCTAAGGGCAATTTTGAGTTAGACTCTTTAGAAAGCCATGGCTCAGTTTTTGCCTTTGTTCTCTTTGAACGAACAGGTGCATGCAAATCAAGGATCTCAAGGAATTTGTTGTTAAAGTATGCTACTGCTTCCTCTAAGGGGAGGTGTTTTAGAATAGACCAATTACATGAGCTTAGTTCTTATTGGAATTTGGCAGGGTCAAAGTTTTTATTGTTTCTAACCTTTCTGAGTAAGGGTTGTTGGGAATTAATGGCTTTGTGCTTAATTACATATCTGAGAAGGTGATTGTTTAGGCCATCAGGGAGGGTACCAGAGGTGTACAGTTGGGGGTGACTATTTATGAGTACCCAGTCAAGTATTCTTTCTTTTTGGTTGGGTTTACCTACCCTGGTAGGGGTGGATATGATTTGTGTAAATGCATGCAAGTTAATATGGGAGGTTGAGGATTCTGAGGAACAGGTGTCCCAGTCTATGTTAAAGTCTCCAAGTAGTAGGGTTTCTTGGGGGTAGTGACATGATAGCCAGTGCAGGATACCTTCAAGTGTAGATATATTATTACCTGGGGGAATGTACATACAGATGATATTAATGCATTTATTTTTATTAAGTTGCAATTTGTTGGCAAGAATCTCTGAGTTATTAATCTGAGGTGGTTGTATTACATCTATAGTGACATTGAACTCAGATTTATAGAGTACAGCTACCCCAACCCCCTTCCTGGAAGCACGATCCAGCCTGTGTATGTTGTACCCAGGTGATAACACTTCATTGTCTGTAGTGTTAGGTTTTAACAAGGTTTCAGATAAATAGAGAGTCTCAGGGAAGTGGACATCCAGAAGTGCATGCAATTCATGTACCTTGTTATTAATGCTTCTAATATTGAGATGACAGGCTAGGAGAGAGTTAGTTGGCCTATTAATTGTAGGCTTGTAGCTTAGATTGCAAGTAGAGGGGGTATGTGTATCTGAAGTGGGTGGGCCAGGGTTGGGGTGAATATCACCACCAAGTATTAGGTTAAGTCTATACTTGGTGATGAACTTCAATAATTTGTTTATTAGTTTGTGGTAATTTTTGGATCTAGAGCTAATGTACCTGGGGTTGAGATGTTGATAGACTGAACAAGATGTTGGATAGGACTTGGTACTCTAAGTATGATTGAAGGTGGGAAGATTTAAAGCTGGGGTGATAGTATGGCCTTTCGGGACCTGAAATCCCATGAGAAACTGGTTTGCATACAAGGTAAGGAGGTATGGTGCGAACAAGAAGGGTAGTAAAGAGGAGTATATCATTATGTGATTCACCTAGTGAGTTAAGGAACTGTTTTACCTGGTGATGCAACACCAGAAGATAGAGTGGTGACGTAAAGGTACTGGAAGGGGGATGGCAGAATGCCAGATGAAAGCTAATAGGTGCTATTAAAATGCAGGTAGAAGAATGGGGGTGGGAGGAATTATCCCAGATGAAAGCAGATATGATCTACAAAGTGGGGGAGAGGCTATAGTACTTTACATTTAGAGGTACTGGGGATGGAGCTGGGGGCAGGGAGTGGAGTGAAGAGAGCCTGAACATAGCGAGGGCATACGTAGCAGGGCTATTGCAGTTTACAAGGTTTCCTAAGGTGTCCTAAAGCTATAAGGTAAGTATTATAGCTCTTAATGTAAGAGTCAGTTTACTTAAGTTACAGGGGAAGGAGGCAAACACTCAAGTAGAAAAAAGAGCCCTGCAGCTGACCAAAATGGTGACCTGCTTAATTACACAGCACTGTAAGTGAAAGCTTAACAAATGCTTTTTGTGTGCAACCTACTCTACTTAAATGCTGAGAGAAACTGATTTTCTTATGATGACCAATTGCAGTCCTGTAGACTGTGTTTTGTAGGTAAATGTAGAGTTCAACTAGGAAAAGAGAAAAGCAGAGATTCTAGGGTAAGCATGAAGGCAACAACAGGCAGTTATTTTATAATAATACATTCAGAAAGGATTGAGGGTGGGGGGGTAAATTAGCACACTTCAGAATGAGCTAAGATTTATAGGTAAGAAACCTAAGCAAGAGAGCAATGCAGTAAATAAACACTTGCCAGATTTTAAAGATATACCAGAAAAGCTAAACTAATTGTTCACAATTATACAACTGGAAAATTGCCAGTAAAAGCACTTCAGGAATAGCCAGCCCAAGTTATTCAGGTCATAAAAGTGCTTCCTTAATGTGTGTGTGTGCAATTTAAACATCAAAAACACTTGCAGCAAGTAGGAGCTCTGATTATACACTTTCTCTAAGTACAGGTTCAGTTTAAACACAAATATTACCACAAATATTCAGTAAAGTCACTAGCTACTTATAGAGCCTCTGCAAAAAAATAGAGCAGTCTGTGCAGAATCAGAATGTAGCAGCAGGTCATTCAGTTACACAAAAAACAGTAAAAGATCCATACAAATAAGAAACTTACACTAAGTCACACCAGGTCAGCCAAGAGGGGAAGAGAGATGGAAATCCTAAGCACCAAGATTTGAAAATGATGCCTGTACTGAATTGTAGCAGTTTAACCTGTTTAAGCAAAGAGGGGGTGGGGAAAAGAGAAGGCAGTAGGAGTGGTTACAGGGAATACCCTGATTGACTCAAGACACCACACCAGAGGTAAGTTGAATGTAAGGGCCTCAAATCTGCACTCAGCACTTTAATGTTATTTGCACTCAGCGCTTTAATTTTAATGTTACTTGCACTCAGCACTGTAATTTCACTTATGTTTAGCAGGAAAGACAGACCAACAGTATACAATTTTGGGAATTTTTACAAGGGTTACTTGTTCAAATGTCAGGCTATTGCAGTTTACAACTTTTCCTAAGGTGTACTAAAGCTATAAGGTAAATATTATAGCTCTTAATGCAAGAGTCAGTTTACTTAAGTTGCACGGGAAGGAGGCAATCACTCAACTAAAAAAAGAGCCCTATGGCTAACCAACATGGTGACCTGCTTAATTACACAGCACTGTAAGTGAAAGCTTAACAAATGATTTCTGTGTGCAACCTACTCTGCTTAAATGCTGAGGAAAAACTGATTTTGTTATGGTGACCAATTGCAGTCCTGTAGACTCTGTTTTGTTGGTAAATGTAGAGTTCAACTAGGAAAGGAGAAAAGCAGAGATTCTAGGGTAAGCATGAAGGCAACAACAGGCAGTTATTTTATAATAATACATTCAGAAATGTTTGAGGGTGGGTGGGGGGTAAAGTAGCACACTTCAGAATGAACTAAGATTTATAGCTAAGAAAGCTAAGCAAGAGAGCAATGCAGTAAATAAACACTTGCCAGATTTTAAAGATATACCAGAAAAACTAAATCAATGTTCACAATTGTACAACTGGGAAATTGCCAGTAAAAGCACTTCAGGTATAGCTAGCCCAAGTTATTCAGGTCATAAAAGCACTTCTTCAATGTGTGTACAATTTAAACATTAAAAACACATGCAGCAAGTAGGAGCTCTGGTTATATACTTTCTCTAGGTACAGGTTCAGTTTAAACACAAATATTACCACAAAATTTCAGTAAAGTCACTAGCTACTTATAGAGCCTCTGCAAAGAAATGGAGCAGTCTGTGCAGAATCAGAATTTAGCAGCAGGTCATTCAGTTACACAAAAAACAGTAAAAGATCCATACAATGAAGAAACTTACACTAAGTCACACCAGGTTAGCCAAGGGGGGAAGAGAGAGGGAAATCCTAAGCACCTAGATTTGAAAATGATGTCTGTACTGAATGGTAGCAGTTTAAACTGTTTGAGGAAAGAGGGGAGGTGGGGGAAAAGAGAAGGCAGTAGGAGTGGTTACAGGGAATACCCTGAATGACTCAAGACACTACACCAGAGGTAAGTTGAATGTAAGGGCCTCAAATCTGCACTCAGCACTTTAATGTTATTTGCACGCAGCACTTTAATTTTAATGTTACTTGCACTCAGCACTGTAATTTCACTTATGTTTAGCAGGGAAGACAGACCAACAGTACATAATTTTGGGAATTTTTACAAGGGTTACTTGTTCAAATGTCAGGCTATTGCAGTTTACAAGGTTTCCTAAGGTGTCCTAAAGCTATAAGGTACGTATTATAGCTCTTAATGTACGAGTCAGTTTACTTAAGTTACAGGGGAAGGAGGCAAACACTCAAGTAGAAAAAAGAGCCCTACGGCTGACCAAAATGGTGACCTGCTTAATTACACAGCACTGTAAGTGAAAGTTTAACAAATGCTTTTTGTGTACAACCTACTCTGCTTAAATGCTGAGAGAAACTGAGTTTGTTATGGTGACAAATTGCGGTCCTGTAGACTCCATTTTGTAGGTAAATGTAGAGTTCAACTAGGACAAGAGAAAAGCAGAGATTCTAGGGTAAGCATGAAGGCAACAACAGGCAGTTATTTTATAATAATACATTCAGAAAGGATTGAGGGTGGGGGATAAAGTAGCACACTTCAGAATGAACTAAGATTTATAGCTAAGAAACCTAAGCAAGAAAGCAATGCAGTAAATAAACACTTGACAGATTTTAAAGACATACCTGAAAAACTAAGTCAATTGTTCACAATTGTACAACTGGAAAATTGCCACTAAAAGCACTTCAGGTATAGCTAGCCCAAGTTATTCAGGTCATAAAAGCACTTCTTCAATGTGTGTGTGCAATTTAAACATTAAAAGCACATGCAGCAAGTAGGGCTCTGGTTATACACTTTCTTTAGGTACAGGTTCAGTTTAAACACAAATATTACCACAAAAATTCAGTAAAGTCACTAGCTACTTATAGAGCCTCTGCAAAGAAATGAAGCAGTCTGTGCAGAATCAGAATTTAGCAGCAGGTCATTCAGTTACACAAAAAACAGTAAAAGATCCATACAATGAAGAAACTTACACTAAGTCACACCAGGTCAGCCAAGGGGGAAGAGAGAGGGAAATCCTAAGCACCTAGATTTGAAAATGATGCCTGTACTGAATTGTAGCAGTTTAAACTGTTTGAGGAAAGAGGGGGTGAGGGAAAAGAGAAGGCAGTAGGAGTGGTTACAGGGAATACCCTGATTGACTCAATACACCAAACCAGAGGTAATTTGAATGTAAGGGCCTCAAATCTGCACTCAGCATTTTAATGTTATTTGCACTCAGCACTTTAATTTTAATGTTACTTGCACTCAGCACTGTAATTTCACTTATGTTTAGCAGGAAAGACAGACAAACAGTATACAATTTGGGGAATTTTTACAAGGGTTACTTGCTCAAAAGTCAGGCTATTGTAGTTTACAAGGTTTCCTAAGGTGTCTTAAAGCTATAAGGTAAGTATTATAGCTCTTAATATAAGAGTCAGTTTGCTTAAGTTACAGGGGAAGGAAGCAAACACTCAGGTAGAAAAAAGAGCCCTATGGCTAACCAAAATGGTAACCTGTTTAATTACACAGCAATGTAAGTGAAAGCTTAACAAATGCTTTTTGTGTACAACCTACTCTGCTTAAATGCTGAGAGAAACTGATTTTGTTATGGTGACCAATTGCAGTCCTGTAGACTCCGTTTTATAGGTAAATGTAGAGTTCAACTAGGAAAAGAGAAAAGCAGAGATTCTAGGGTAAGCATGAAGGCAACAACAGGCAGTTATTTTATAATAATACATTCAGAAAGGTTTGAGGGTGGGGGGTAAAGTAGCACACTTCAGAGTGAACTAAGATTTATAGCTAAGAAACCTAAGCAAGAGAAAAGTGCAGTAAATAAACACTTGCCAAATTTTAAAGATATACCAGAAAAACTAAATCAATTGTTCACAATTGTACAACTGGAAAATTGCCAGTAGAAGCACTTCAGGTATAGCTAGCCCAAGTTATTCAGGTCATAAAAGTGCTTCTTTAATGTGTGTGTGTGCAATTTAAACATTAAAAACACATGCAGCAAGTAGGAGCTCTGGTTATACACTTTCTCTAGGTTCAGGTTCAGTTTAAACACAAATATTACCACATAAATTCAGTAAAGTCACTAGCTACTTATAGAGCCTCTGCAAAAAAATAGAGCAATCTGTGCAGAATCAGAATTTAGCAGCAGGTCATTCAGTTACACAAAAAACAGTAAAAGATCCATACAATGTAGAAACTTACACTAAGTCACACCAGGTCAGCCAAGGGGGCAGAGAGAGGGAAATCATAAACACCTAGATTTGAAAATGATGCCTGTACTGAATTATAGCAGTTTAACCTGTTTGAGGAAAGAGAGGGGTGGGGGAAAAGAGAAGGCAGTAGGAGTGGTTACAGGGGAATACCCTGATTGATTCAAGATACCACACCAGAGGTAAGTTGAATGTAAGGGATTAAAATCTGCACTCAGCACTTTAATGTTATTTGCACTCAGCACTTTAATTTTAATGTTACTTGCACTCACTGTAATTTCACTTATGTTTAGCAGGAAAGACAGACCAACAGTATACAATTTTGGGAATGTTTACAAGGGTTACTTGTTGAAATGTCAGGCTATTGCAGTTTACAAGGTTTCCTAAGTTGTCCTAAAGCTATGTTGCAGTTTACAAGGTTCCCTAAGGTGTCCTAAAGCTATAAAGTAAGTATTATAGCTCTTAATGTAAGAGTCAGTTTACTTAAGTTACAGGGGAAGGAGGCAAACACTCAAGTATAAAAAAGAGCCCTATGGCTGACCAAAATGGTGACCCGCTTAATTACACAGCACTGTAAGTGAAAGCTTAACAAATGCTTTTTGTGTGCAACCTACTCTGCTTAAATGCTGAGAGAAACTGATTTTCTTATGGTGACCAATTTCAGACCTGTAGACTCTGTTTCGTAGGTAAATGTAGAGTTCAATCTGCTTAAATGTGAGAAAAACTGATTTTGTTATGGTGACCAATTGTAGTCCTGTAGACTCCGTTTTGTAGGTAAATGTAGAGTTCAATCTGCTTAAATGCTGAGAGAAACTGATTTTGTTATAGTGACCAACTGCAGTCCTGTAGACTCTGTTTTGTAGGTAAATGTAGAGTTCAATCTGCTTAAATGCTGAGAGAAACTGATTTTGTTATGGTGACCAATTGCAGTCCTGTAGACTCTGTTTTGTAGGTAAATGTAGAGTTCAATTTGCTTAAATGCTGAGAGAAACTGATTTTGTTATGGTGACCAATTGCAGTTCTGTAGACTCCATTTTGTACTTAAATGTAGAGTTCAAACTAAGTCACACCACGTCAGCCAAGGGGGGAATAGAGAGGGAAATCCTAAGCACCTAGATTTGATTCTGCACAGGTATGTGGTGGTTGACTGTAGCAGATGGCTATACAAGTCTAGGTGATGGGTATACCTTGGCATCAGACTACATGACAATTGTCTGCATTGTGGCTCAGGCCTGTGGTTTCTGCATTTGCGCACACAGGTGGGTATTGTATCTACCATCCAGTCACCTGGGAGCCTATTGCATGTGGCCAATGCTGTGCATTGCCTGCCATATATGTGCTCCCTAGTCCATGACATGGATGGTGTCTGGGATGTGCACACCTCCCACATGCATGTACAGTGACATGTGGAATTGTATCTGGGGTGTGAGGCCCATGTTGTATACACAGATTACCATCAGATGTGCCACTCATGGCCACCTGTGGCAAGAACTGGTAATGGACAGCAGTCTAACTCTGCAGTTACATTGATAGCATGCTACCGGCATTCCCTGGCATCGGTGGCATCTGTCCAAACAGGGTATGTTTTCAGGCATGGTATGTCCTTTGTGGGTCACGTGTCCAGTGGGGAACATGGGAAAGGTGCACTGTCTGCATTTATGTGCCTATTGAACAGATGAACAGGGAGCCATGCCCTCTGTAGGCCACTGCAATCACTCCAATGTTACTATCAGTCGCTAATATGCAGTGTACTACACAAATACTGGCTGTTGCCTTGGTGAGTGTGTGTGTGTGTGTGTGTGTGTGTGTGTGTGTGTGTGTGTGTGTGTGTGTGTGTGTGTGTGTGTGTGTGTGTGTGTGAGACATGGGTTGAGAGTGAGCTGTGGGTAATACTGGGCTTGCTAACTGTGATTGCCTGGCCGTGATGTCATGTGTATGGGTATGGAATTGCACCCCAGCCTCTAAGCTATTTCACATCTGCTATCCCTGTACAGTGGGCATTGTGATATAGGGCCACCATAAAAGACATTTGCAAAACCCACCCCACATTGGGCCCAGGTGTCACAAACTCACATCCACCTCCACACAGGGTACGAGTTACACACACACACACACACACACACACACACACACACACACACACACACACACACACACACACCATTTCTGGGAGTTGAACCCCTACCTGCCTAGTTTAGTACACTACAGCACTACACAGTTATAGTATGCACCACAGAGATTACTGGAGTACTCCTTCCCCGCTGGTGCATTCCACATTGGATGACATCAGAAGGACTGCCAATGTAGGCCATTGGATATGTACTGAGTGTGACTAGCCTAAAATGCATTGCTCCCCACACAGACAGTGGAACAGACACAAAACATACACAACCGACATGCGTGTATATAGAACCCCTAACAGAGGTCTATATCACACCACAGCGGTATGCAGTTATAGGACGCGCTACAGGGATTACTGGGCTGCAGCTTCCCAGAGGTGTATTACAAGGTGGATGACATCAGCAGCCTTGCAAAAGATGAGCATTTGAATTGTAGGGAGTGTGACTACCCTAAAAAGCATTGCTCTCAAGACAGACAGACAAACATGCACACAAACACACATTTGCCATGTCTGGGACTTGAGCTACGACCTAACTATTTTTGTTACTCTACAGCAGTATGCAGTTATGGGACATGCCATAGAGATTACTGGGATACATCCTTTCCAGGGATGTATTTCTAGTTGGATGACATCAGCAGCCTTACCCAAGTAGAGCATTTCAATTGTAGTGAGGGTGACCACCCTAAAAAGCATTGCACTCTACACAGACAGGGTCAGACAGACATACACAGTTGCCATGTCTGGCAGTAGAACAGCTACCTACCTAATTTATCACACTACAGCAGTATGTAGTTACAGGACACGCTATGGAGATTACTGGGCTACATCCTTCCCAGAGGTATATTTCTAGATGGATGACATCAGAAGCTTTGCCACAGTAGAACATACAGTGTGTATGCAGTGTGACTACCCTAAAAGCATTGCTTTCTACACAGACAGACACACACACACACACACGCACACACACACACACACACAGTTGCCAGGTCTGGAAATTGAACTCCTACCTAACTACTTTATCATACTACAGCAGTACGCAGTTATAGAACATGCCACAGAGATTACTGGGCTACATCCTTCCCAGAGGTGTATTTCTTGGTGGATGACATCAGCAGCTTTGCCAAAGTAGTGCTTTAAATTGTAGGGGGTGTGACTACCCTGAAAAGCATTGCACTCTACACAGACAGACATAGACACACACACACACACACACACACACACACACACACACACACACACACACACACAGCTGTCATATCTGGGAATTGATCTCCTATCTAACTACTTTATCACACTACAGCAGTACACAGTTATGGGACGCTTCACAGAGATTACTGGGATACAGCCTTTCCAGGGATGTATTTCTAGGTGGATGACATCAGCAGCCTTACCAAAGTAGAGCACTGCAATTGTAGGGAGTGTGACCATCCTAAAAAGCATTGCTCTCTACTCAGACAGACACACACACATACACACTTGCCAAGGCTGGGGTTAGAACCCCTGCCTAACTAGTTTATCACACTACAGCAGTGCACAGTTATGGGATGCACCACAGAGATTACTGGGCTACAGTGCACCTAAGGTGTATTTCATAGTAGATGACCTCAGCAGGCTTGTCATAGTGGGGTGCTGACAGATACCGGTGGCTAGTATCTGCAGTGTGTGACATCACACCCTCGTGTGGATGTGGGCCTTCGGCTGTGTGCTGGGTGGGAGAGCCCTGGATGGCTCCTTGTCACAGTCACCCTCTTCCACACATCTATGTATGTCTACCTTTTGCTTATTATAGTGTGTTGTCCTTACATATATGCCTGTATTCCTATCCACTGTGTGTGCAAAGCATGTGTGGTGCATACTGAGGAGTGTCTGCACTAATATCTGCGGCTGCCAGATATGTCTGGTCCACTGGTGTTTGCAGACATGGCCTTCATGTGTTTAAGTGTGTGAGCATGCCCAGTATGACCTTTCAGTATGTTGTTGAATGACATTGCCTTCATTACTCTGTGTGGGCATGCCCAGTATGGCTGTCTGTATTGCATGTGTGGATTGGGTCCAGGTTGTTTGTACTGCATTGCTGACCTTTGTGTTGTACACCTACAGGTAGCATGCTGTCTCTGCAGGGTCTCCGTCGATCATTTGACATGGACTGTTACTACATTTCTGCATAGGATGGCGGGGCACACCTGACTATTTCTGCATTTCTACACAGGATTGGGGGGGCACACCTGACTGTTACTATTTGTCTACGTAGGATGGGGGGCACACCTGACTATTTCAACATTTCTACACAGGATTGGGGGGGTACAAATGACTGTTACTATATTTCTACGTAGGATGGGGGGGACACCTGACTATTTCTACATTTCTACACAGGATTAAGGGGGGCACACCTGACTGTTACTATATTTCTATGTAAGATGGGGGGAGCACACCTGGCTATTTCTACGTTTCTACACAGGATTGGGGGGCACACCTGACTGTTACTATATGTCTATGTAGGTTGGGGGGGCACACCTGACTATTTTGGCATTTCTACACAGTATTGGGGGGGCACACCTGACCAAAGACGTCGGCAGGCATACTCAATGTATGCACTTCAGTACAGTGGTTGTGTGGAGGGGTAGCATAAAGCAGGCACTAGGATGCAGGGGAGAAAGCTAAAGCAAGGGCACCAGACAGAGCCGGATCCAGCACTAGGTGACTGGGGCCCACTAGCTGGGATGGGTCCACCATTATATTTTTTAAAATCAAAAAAAAAATTTCACGTCTTCCTTAAGGGTGTTCTTCTTTAAGAACACCCTCTGCATCTGTGCATCTGTCGATGTATGCACATACCTTGTTTCTTCTTTACAGGTTCTACATGCATCTTGCTTCCTTTTTTCCGCATCTGCGCATGGAATTTGAACATGTTCCTACTGCTTAGACCTGCTTCTGCCTGAAACGAACATTCGGGGTGATAAAGGACCTACTTCAGTCTGAACTCCAAAACAAATGGTCAGCGAGAGATAGAGAGTGTGTGTGTGTGTGTGTGTGTGTGTGTGTGTGTGTGTGTGTGTGTGTGTGTGTGTGTGTGTGTGTGTGTGTGTGTGTGTGTGTTTGGAATACATGGGGAGGATATGGTACATATACCTAATATATCATATTGTAAGTTTAGGGAGCAAGTTCTTAGATGAGTGTCTGTCTAAGGTTAAAGCCACACAAGTAATGAAACAAATCCTCTAATCCTACTGTAAAACATATAAAGCGTTTTTTTTCTTATTTTCTGTATGTTGGTATGAATAGAAAGTGTCATGTGTAGGGTCCTGTTAGCATGAAAATGAAGGTTATGTAATGTTTGTTAGTTTTATAGTTTATGTATTTATGATTTTTAGTTCTAACAGACATATGCAGGAACTTAATAGGAGACAGAAAGTTGAGAGCATGGAATTTCAGAAATGCAGAGATTGTCAATATACCAAGTATAGAGACCATGACAGTGACGGAGTAAGAGCTTATAAAAGTGCCAAGGGAATGATTTAGATGTGCTAGAGAAAGGAAGTGAAATAATTTCAAAGGGAAAAGAGAGAGGGAGGAGAGAAAGAGAGAGAGAGATGTAACATTAAAAGTAGATGGATCCTTTTTAAAGCTTAGCTATGTCATATACCCATAGTTATTGCACCAGTTACCTTCTAGGTGAGATACAATGCCAGTTTGATGAATTGTTTGGAGGCAAGTTTCTATCTCTTCAAAAGGAGTTTAGTCCATTGTTTCAAAAAAGTGGATGCTATAGAATGGCACATAGAATAGAGACCTAACACTCCAAGTTGTTAATGAGCTGCTTCACATAGTCAGAGTAATGGGGTTTAAATCTTACCGCCTCTGTTTGTCTACTGTATTACTTTGAATAAGTTGCTTGACCAGACAATACTCCTGTTTCGACCCTGAAAGGGGAAGATTTTGTACAGTAGCCTTGCTCAGTTAATCAATGTATAAACTAAAAATACAGAAAACATGTCTGTGTCCTTTTATTTTGGTAAATGGCTTGATTTGTATTAATGAAGATCTGAGAATCAATGGACTTGAGGGAATATACCATGAAAAAATTATTGCAAATGCTGGAAACAGATTGGAGAATAGCCTGTGATTAATTTTTTAATGGTTTGCAGACAGGTAGTTTCAGTACCTAAAAAATTGATGAAGGCTTCACAGTGGTACAAATGGCAAAGTATGGCACGAGCAAAGTAGAAAAATCCTGTAAAAGGCTGGCATAAGTTTATCTGTGGTGGCTATTAGAATGTCAACTGGCAAATGGAAAGAATACAGGAGGTTTGGCAGCAAGAAGGGATGGGCTTTAGGTGCTCTAACATAGCTGATCATAAAACTTTTAAGTATATAATAAACACACACACACACACACACACACACACACACACAAATACATACATATAAGTGCAGGTGTGCATCTGTGTGCACCTGCATATGTGTGTGTGTGTGTGTGTGTGTGTGTAAAATGCCTAGTTAGGGATGGCAGTTTAGTTAATTTGCTCAGGCTCAAACCTTGTAACTTGGTTACAGAAGACAAGTGCCTAAAGCTTCTACACCAACTACCAGACTACTAAAAACTATGAGTTTCAGTGGATTTTAGGAATTGTGAGCTTCAAGGGAAGATACGTTTCCTGCTTTGCTTGGTAAGTCTGATTTCAGTGTGCAACTGTTTTGTTTAGCAAATGGTCATCACTTTTTATGCTATAGAATTTAAACGCATTGTTAGTAACACAACAGGTAGTATACTTGCTTTTGATGCAGAAGGCTATGGGCTCTACTCTACAGCATTTAAATGGAGTGCTGATACTGTGTTATACTTTTAGGGGGCTGGGGGTGCTACCGTTCTGACTATGTCCTCCTTTGGATGAACCTATTGTCAGTTTGCCATCAGTTCCCTATTGCAATATTACCAGCTTACCATTTTTTAAACTGTAGAGTAGACAATTTATTTTTCATCAGTAGGCCCTGAGTTTCTTCATCAGTAAGCACTGAGTTTGTTGAAGAAACACTGAAATCTAATGTTGTTTGCTAGCAGCAACTTCTTCATTGGTTACAGATCTCTTTAATGTGGCATTATTCAGATGGCTTTTACTTCTGCAGAGATTGTGTATATTGACTGATAATGGTAGGTTGTAATGACAGAGGTTTGAATGGCCTTTTATGCTTGAAATGTTCTGAAATGGGCATGTTTATCATTATTAGTTCATGCATTTTTTTTACTATTGCTTACTGGAAAAGTGTTAAAATCTACAAATTTAAAACACATTCTAACAAGTAGTGCTGTATTATATAACGGATATAATTTAATAAAATCATGAAGGTGAATCAAAGAACACATGCATACATGCATTGTCCTAAGATTTAATGCAAGGGGCCTATGATTTTAAACATCCAAAAGGCAAACTTAATCCACCGCTGGCCACATGCATTTTCTTTGAATGCAGGTTTCAATGCTGTTGAATGAATATGAGTTTCAAGGGCAGAGAAGTTTATTGTTAATGCTAATACTGTTTTCATTTTGAGACTGTATGTCTATCAGTGTTTCTGCTAGAAAGTTTTAAATAAGTTTTAAATTAAATCCAAATATTTGTAATCCTTGCAGAAGTAAAGAAGAAAATAGTATGCACACTTACATATTTGAAGAGTGTGCATTGTAATGCGGAGAAATATCTTTTCTAGCTGTTCTCTCTCCACTAAATTAATCTTCTGTAGTGCAATGGTAAGCATCTAGTAAGAACCTGGATACTATTTTTTAGTCACTGGCATATTTATATTATCTTGCTCTAAACTTTGTATATAGTTTTATGATATTTACTGTTAAATGCATAAAATATCTTCTATGTCTACTTCTTGTTTTTTTTTGTAACAATTACTTATTGTCTGTTTGTATCTGTCTTGGAGCTCTTCTCCCCAGGCCTCTACTGAAAATGGACATATATCCAGCTAGACTAGCCTGGTCAACAAATGTAAAACAAATAAATAAAATAAATAAATAAGTTAATGGGACACTCGAATGGCTTGGAGGGCTGTTGTGTGTGTGTTTTTGTGTGGGGCCTCTATCCATTATCCTGCCAAAGGCCTCATTTGACCATGACCTGGCTCTGCCATTGGAACCATGGGAGGGGGTGTGAGCGCCATCCCACTTTGACAGCTGCAGCTTGGTCAACAATATAAAAAACAATACTCTCCATGGTGGCTGCGTCTTCTCCTTTAAGGAGGACCATGCTAACGCAGATGTAAACCTATTTCACACTCGCGCACTGAATTTAAAATAGCCATTCTGTTGAGAGAGAAGGTAAGTAAGTAAATAAGTAGTGTGTGTGTGTGTGTGTGTGTGTGTGTGTGTGTGTGTGTGTGTGTGTGTGTGTGTGTGTGTGTGTAATTTAAACTTGCTGTCTGTTGATGTATGAAAGATTGGGTGAGTGTGTTGCTATTTGAGAGAAGGTAGGTGTGTGTGTGTGCATGTGTGTGTTTAACATACCTCTCAACTGTTCAGATTTAGCCTCATAGTTTTGGTTTGTTTCTCATAACATTTGTGGTTTTCTGGCAAATCACGGAAGACTGAAGTCACTAAATAATGACACATAAGAGTTTGACTTCATATTCTTCAGAAAATACATGGTAACACAAATCCTGTTATTCTAGCAACTTTTTAAGTTAAAAAGAGCAATATTTAAAATCTACCCCTGTTTTGGGCCATTGCATCTCCATTATTTCAGGCTTTGTCAAGATTTCTTGCAGTAAGAGATTGAGAGATATAGCATACCTCTCAACTGTCCAGATTTTTGCAGAATGTCTTGATTTTTGCATCATATTTTTGGCTTATTCCTCAATATTTGGGTTTTCTGACAAATCACTGAGGATTGAAATAACTGTCATACATTTGAGTTTCAGACTTCATCTCATTTAAAAAATACATGCTAAGACAAATGCTGTTATTCTAGCAACTTTCTATGTCTGGAAGAACAATATTTAAAAGCTGTCCCTATTTTGGGGCCTTTGTGCCCCCATTATTTTAGGCTTTGTCCAGATTTCTTATGCTAAGAGGTTGAGAGGTATGGAGGTATGGTATGTAATACCCTAGTTAGGGAGGAGGGCAGGTTGGTCAATTAACTTGATCAGGATTGACACTGTAACTTGGTTACAGGAGACAAGAGCCTGAATCATCTACACCAGCTACCAGACTGTCAATGGAACTGTGAGTTTAAGTTTCATTTCATTTCATTTTCATGGAATTGTGAGTTTCAAGGAAAGATAAGTTTACTGTTGCTCATGCTAAGTCTGTTTTCAATGTGCCTAACTGTTTTGTTTATCAAATGGCAGTCACTGTTTGTACTGTAGAATTTGAAAGCAGTGTTAGTAGCATAATTGCCTTTGGTGCAGAAGGCTGTGGATTCTACTTCCACGCCATGTAGATGGAGTGCTGGTATTGCCGTGTCATTTTGATTACTGATTATTTGGTGCATTTTAAGGGAGGATAGGGGTTTGAGTGTATTACCTTTTGTATGAATTACCTAGTAACTATTAACTTGTTGTTGCTTTGTTAGTCATTCCCTATTGCAATATTACCAGCTTACCATTTTTTTTAATGTACTCAATTAATTCTTCAAGGTAACAGTAGGCACTGAATTTGTAGATGAAACATTTTATTCGCTACAGATCTCTTTAATGTGGAATTATTCAGATGTCTTTTATTTCTGCAGAGATTGTGCTTATTAACTGATATTGGTGGATTGCAATGACATAAGTTTGAGTGGCCTTTTATAGTTGAAATATTCTGAAATGGGTTGTTTTGTCATTATTGGTTCATACATTTTGTTTCATTGCTTACTAGAATGTTCTTAACTACACATTTAAAACACCATTCTAACAAATGTGCTATTTTATACAAGGAATATAATTAATTTAATACAATCAGAAAGGTGAATCAAATAACACATACACATATGCATGGCACTATAAATGTATGTGAGGAGCCTGTGGTTTGAAAACAGCCCAAAGATAAACTTAATCCTCCAATGGCCAGATGCATTTTCTTTAAATATGGGTTTTCATGCCGTTTCAATGAATGTGAGTTTCAAGGGCAGAGAAGTTTTCTGTTCATGACAAATCCATTTTCATCATGAAACTGTATTGTTTAGCAAATGTCTATCAGTGTTTGTGCTATTTTACTTCAGTATCTGTAATCCTTGTAGAAGAAAATAAGAAAACAATGTGCACACTGACAGGTTTGAACAGTGCTTATGGTAAATGTGGAGAAATAGCCAAGTAATGGAACACTGGAATGACTGGAAATAGGGCTGCTGCTGGGGGGGGCAGTTGCTGCAGGACAGGCAATGTGCATAGTTTTTCATCATGTTTTGATTCTGTTTCTTGCAAACATTTATGAAGTTATGTCAAACTGTTGGGTGTAGTAATACTCAGATATCTGAGTTTCAGAGTTTACAACCTTCAGAAAATGCATTGTAATGCAAAACGTATTATTCAGCATGGAATTTTGTTACATAGGATAATAACACATTTCAAAAGTCTCATTTTGAAATTTGACCAACACTACCTTTTGGGCTTTGTTCTATGGCTTTCAAATGTCCAAGAATTTACCTCATATTTTGGTATGTCCATAAAATGTGAGGTTTTCAGGCAAAGTGTTCAAGACTAAACTAGTGACTAAATTATGACAGACAAAAGAGTATCAGAGTTCATATCCTTCAGAAAACATGGAAATGCAAAACCTGTTGTGCTAAGAAGTGCAGTACATAAGGTCCTTATTTAACATCTCTTCCTGATACCGCACATTGTACTCTATTTATTTATTTTTTTGCTTTATCCTGTATCTCTCCACACTGAACTTGCAGAATTATCTTTCTGGTATGTTTTTTTCTTAAACTTTGTGGTTTTCTGGAAAATTTGTTGTAGATTGCAGTCACTAAATAAAGGTATATTTGAATTTCACATGTCTTATACTTCACAAAGTCTGATATTCCAGCAATGTTCTAAATATATAAGATTAGTATTAAAAACCTATCCTTGTTTTTGCATTTTAAGCCATAATTTAAGATAACTGGCTCATCTCTCTTGCTAGATCAGGTCCTTTAGAGCAATGGCCTTTTTTGTCACACATGTTTAGGATCTACTTAGTGCAGAATATAGAGAGTTAAGGACTTCTTGGATCTTAGGGAAATACCATGTGCAGTCAGCTGTGCCAGACAGAGGGATTTCATGACCACTGTTGCAACACGGTTATCAAAGATTCATGAGTACCTACTAAGTTATTGATCTTTGAGGATATTAAAAAGCCTAACCCTGCATTAAAATTATATAATTATCAGATAATAGTAAACCAAAAAAACTGATGGTCTCACCACGATGCCAAAGAAATCCACAAAAGGCTTCTTATAAAACAAACAGAATCAATTTATTCAGCAGAATAAAATGTTAAAATGAGCGCTTTCGCGTAGACACCTCTACGCTTCTTTAGATATTAAACCACTGAAAATTCATCTCTTAAATATAAGAATAGGCGGCAAATTGAAACAATTAATTAATTAACTAAACAATCAAGCAACTAATTATCTAATGCCTCAATACTGCATTGGTTACCATGACAATGAGTCATTCAGATAGTACATCCTATTCTAACGTGAATACAAATCACATTATGTTGCTATAACTGATGTTATATAAAAATAAGAGAACAGTGTTACGATATCTTTATAGGGTTGTAAGACCCCTATATGCATACATATATTCATAAAAATACATATAAATTTATTGCAAAATACATGAGAGCATATGCAAAAAACTGTTCAAATATTAGAAGCAGTAACAATTAAAAAGTAAAAGCAGAGTAAAAATCTCTACTGTAAACAATCACCATTGTAACATTCTATTTAATTGGTGTTCAAATAAATATTATGCAGACAGGCATCAAAGTGATTAAAAACCACTGACAGTAGGTTGTTAAAAAATGTACTATGATGGATGTAGTCCAACTACTGCAAAGAATACATTTGTGAACATTCTTCGCAACCAAGGTACCGCTCCAACAATAGCAAAATGACTAATGGAAATGTAATCAGGCCATAGTCACTACACAATAACATCTTAATAATTTTGTTAAATAGATTGAGCTTCTCCTAACCTACCTCAAGGACAGGAGGAAGTATGTAATTGCATACAAATACACATGGAAGCGAAGGAGTAACAACAAGGTGCCACTCAAACTGGTCTTATAAGAGGCTAATATATGACCCCGTTGGAACTAGAATTGGTACAACAAAAATATAAAGTATACAAATAGTCTAAAATTCTGATCAAGAAGTATATGTATACCAAGATAGGATTAACATACAGAAAAGTAAAAATCCAACGCCAAGCCTTTCCATCATGATGCATCTAGTGAAGGGCAGTCAAAATTAGCAACAAAATAAACATTTATTAAAAAGTGCATGATGATAATTGCTGCAAAACACAGTGTGTAACTCAAAAATGTAAAAAGTATATATATTTTGGTATATCCGTAAAATGTGAGGTTTTCGGGCAAAGTGTTCAAGACTAAACTAGTGACTAAATTATGACAGACAAAAGAGTATCAGAGTTCATACCCTTCAGAAAACATGGAAATGCAAAACCTGTTGTGCTAAGAAGTGCAGTACATAAGGTCCCTATTTAACATCTCTCCCTGATACCGCACATTGTACTCTATTTATTTATTTTTTGCTTTATCCTGTATCTCTCCACACTGAACTTGCAGAATTATCTTTCTGGTATGTTTTTTTCTTAAACTTTGTGGTTTTTTGGAAAATTTGTTGTAGATTGCAGTCACTAAATAAAGGTATATTTGAATTTTACATGTCTTATACTTCACAAAGTCTGATATTCCAGCAATGTTCTAAATATATAAGATTAGTATTAAAAACCTATCCTTGTTTTTGCATTTTAAGCCATAATTTAAGATAACTGGCTCATCTCTCTTGCTAGATCGGGTCCTTTAGAGCAATGGCCTTTTTTGTCACACATGTTTAGGGTTTGCTTAGTGCAGAATATAGAGAGTTAAGGACTTCTTGGATCTTAGGGAAATACCATGTGCAGTCAGCTGTGCCAGACAGAGGGATTTCATGACCACTGTTGCAACATGGTTATCAAAGATTCATGAGTACCTACTAAGTTATTGATCTTTAAGGATATTAAAAAGCCTAACCCTGCATTAAAATTATATAATTATCAGATAGGCATGGCAACAAGTGTATGCTGGGGTAATTACATACTTCTCGTATCCATGAGGGCTAAACTGGGGTGAATCTGCAAATATCTACCCACACATCCAGGTTACGTTTGAACAGAGTAAAAGAAGTACTCTGCTTTACATGGTGTGAAAGACTGCTCAGTATGAATGGTACTGTCTGTGATAAATACCTATCCATAAAGGTTTACTCCTAATTTTATGATTTTGTCTATAATTCCTGAATTTGGAATAGTGTTGAATGATATGGCCAGGTGAAGACAGACAGAGTGTACCATTTTGCCCTCATCCATAGTGTTAGTCACATTCTCAAAAAAAAAAAATCCACCAGGTTGATTAAGCACAATCTGTCTTTGATGAAACCAAATCATGCTGGATCCAATGTATGAAGTTTCCCAATGTCTTTATTTAATATATCTATGATAATTCTTTCCATGGCTTTACATGAAAGACTAGTCAGGCTTATGGGTCTGTAGTTATCCAGGTCAGTAGTTGGCCCAACCTTATGCTGAGAATTAACTGTTGTGGTCCTCCATTCACTAAGCATGAAGCCAGTTAGGAGGCTAATGCTGAACAGTGATTTTAGAGTGCTTGATAGCTCATGTTTCATGCTATCCAAGAGGCATCCTAGGATATTATCAGGGCCCATTGAGGTAGTATTCTTTGCTTTGAAGAGTGCATTGAGGACTTGTTTGCTACTGATAGCTCGAGCAGTTATGGTCGAGGGTGTATCCTGAGGGGTTTTGGGGGGAAGATTTGGTGAAAATTGGGAATAAATTTATCAGCCAGCAGGTTTGCTATACTCTCTGATTCCTTTCATGTGGCTCCATTTACAATTTGTTCAGTACACTGTTATGTGTTACCTTTTGAGATTGCAGATAAACATAATGAAGGCCTTGTGGTTATCCTTTGTCTTTGAGGATATTTCTGACTCAAATTTGGCTTTGATGGGCTTGATAAGATTTCTGAATTGCTTATTTAGTTTGAGGGGTTTCTCACTTTGCTGGGTATTGCACTTCCTAATTTTGGCTGTGGTTTTCCCTCCTTTTGTTATACGACTTGTTGATATCTGGATTCCAAAAGGTGGGCTTATTTGAATTAGTTCTCTGATTATTCCTTGTAGGTACAGTTGCCTCAGTGCAGCTGTTTAATTGATGATATAGGGTTTCCGCTGTTTACATGATGGTATAGGGTTTCTGTAAATAATTACATACTGGTAGCAGAGTTCACATGGTTTGGGGGATGGAAATTTTACTACAGTATAACTCATAATTCCTAAACGTTTGAGGGTTAGATGGCATCCACTTGTGACAAGTGTTTGGACAGATACATACCAAAAGGGGCATTATATTTAGTGATTGGTCTGAGTGCCAAGTAGAGGGGAACAATTATATGCCTGGATCTGGATGATATACCTTTAGATATAAGCTGTACAATGAAAAAGGATTTATTTACAATAGTGAATATGAACTGATCAGGGGACAGTTCATTGTTGACATAGGTTCCCAGATAAAACTAGTTAGGCTTATGTGTATACAGTTGCCTCTGCTTGTTGAAGTCCCACCTTCATGCAAGAGAATGTCTGCTGCAGTCTTTCTTTCATCCAGCACAAAACCTTTTTTGAGATTAGTACTGCATAGCCTTTGTAGGAGGTCTGGCATGTCATGTTTTGGAATAACCGGTAGGTAGTCTAGGATGTTATCCAATCCCAATAGACATTATGTTCTTGGCCCTGGATAGTAAATTTCGGAAGTTCATGAGAGATTGAGGGGATTATAGATGCAAGTATTTGATATGAGAATATTGGAAGACTGGGGGAAGAAGTTCAACCTGAATTAGTTGGCCAGAGGATTGCCTAATATCCTCTTGTCCAAGTATGTGATATCATTTTTTATTAGCTCACTGTAGTGCCAGTCATTGTTTCTGAGACTTCTACTATAGTTAAAAAATACTTTGTGGTTATCTTTCACCTGGGTTTATATTTTTATCTCATATCAGCTTAGGTTAAATCGTGAGTTCCTTGTTTAGCTTAACAAGATTGTTTTTGGATTTCTAAGAGTTACATTTATTTTTGCATGCAATGAGTATTTTTTTCTTTTATTATGCTTCCCATAGGGCTTTATTTTTGAATTTGGTGTTGTATTTATTTCGGGGGGGGATGCGTTTGTGCAACTATTTAAATATGCATAGAGCTTGACAGTAAATTATTCTGTACAGTGGAAGTTAGAAACATGCTTAGTAGGGGGACCCCGCCCCCAACTAATGCCCTATACCCAGCATAGTCAGAAACCAGCACTACTCAGATATGTGCACACAGGATCAGATATGCTAGCTTACAAGGGGGCTGAGAGCAGTGTGGTAATTATTTCTTTAATGTTTTTCATATTCAAACCTATGAGGTCTTCATTTCTTCTTTCAGCATGTAACAGCATAGGGCTATACATAAAGTGACTGTTTTCATTTTGTGGGAGGGTAAGGAGGCAGCTTGCATTTGCAGATATGCTTTTTGTCTTTCCAAGCTGTTGTATTCTCAGCATATTGGGTGGTATCATGTCACCTTTGAACATTAAGCCTTCAGCAAAACTTATTTCTTCTTTGAACTTCTCGTTTCTTTCCAATAATTTTTTTCAGATCACTGGATCATAAAACTAGAAAAAAACTCCAAAAAAGCACCCTTAGAGCATGTTCAGTTCCACTGGTTCTAGGGCCTAGGGTAATTTTCTGGCTTTAACCAATTTCCTTTCACCAAAGGCTTGAGATTCACAGAATGTAAGTAGGGTAGTAAGGATGTAACTTTCAATAGCTTTAGTTTTTGCTTGATTGACTCCAATGGGTACACATATTCGTTTATTGTCGGTGGCAGTATGACTGAGCCCAGCTAAAATGTATTTGTTATAACCAAATGAATCAAATGGAAGAAAAGACCACACCGGATACTCCAAAAACAGCTAACCAGTAAGCGCTTTAGTTTACTAAAATAAGCAAACTTCTTCAGACAGTTTAAAAAACACACAAGTACACTTAAATACATTTGCTTATCATGACATCATTTCCTTGGGAAACAAAACCAAGCCTCATTTTAAAGTGCCAAAACACTTTCTCACAAAGAACAACCTATATATCAAATAAAATGCAATAATAAGTTATATACAAATAACTACATACGTTCACCAAAATTACATATAAAAGGTGCATTGTATATTAAAATAAATATACAACAAAAAATGTGTTATTTGGGAATAATTCTAGTCTCATTAAAGATTTTAGAGTTGCAAGCATATTCAATCCAGCCTTACACCCTTCTATTTCATTATTCGAGAAAATTTGTGAGAATGATTTCAGAACACGTTTGACTACTAGGGAGGCATCTAACATAAGACTGTGTAATTTAACTCGACCTGAGAAGGATGTTTTGGATTATTTAAGGTTTGCTGACATCCGTAACATTAAGCCCGATAAGGGGGGGGTGGGTTGGTGTTTATGGACAAGGCTATTTCCTGCTGGCTGCGAGCAGGAATACTGAGCAGCGAGAAGTTGAACCTTAACAGGCAGCAACATTAATGGCAGTAATGTTGCTCATCAGTCATTTTATTTTTTTCCAAGCCGGGCCGGCTGCGAGCAAGAATACAGCAGCAATGGCAATTACAGGCAGCAGTACTATATCAGTTTTATTTTTCCAAGCAACAGGCAGGCAGCGCGAGCAGGTAAGTGTGGGACAATTGTGGATACGTGTATTTATGTGTTGTGTATCTGTGCACGTCTGCATTACATACACATGTTGGATGTTGTATGTTTATATTTGCACATGCACTCAGGCATATTTTAATGCCATTTCGTTTACCTACACAGTGATGGATTTTAGCTGCAGAGTTATCCATATTTCTGGGGACAGTGCATTTAGCTACAGAGTGATTAGGATTGCAGTTCTGCGGATTGTTGAGAGGTACTGCTGCAGATTCTTTCTCTTAAGAGGGGTGTGTGCGTCTGAGTTTTTACTAACACATTTAAAGATGTCATTGCATGATAATTTTTGCAACTTTTAAACACATTCATGGCCTTATGGCTAATTAACATGAGGTTGTGATTTGAAGACACAGGACAGTTTTAAAGAAACCGGGCCGATTATTTTTTTTTCTGGTAGACTGCAGGATCACTCCATTGCAGTTGACATTTTTTTTCTTTTTCTTTTTCGTTTTGTATGTGTTGATTATACAAAATTGGTTTCTCAGGTTTCTAAACTAGATGAAGTTGGCATTGTTGAAATAATTACAGGAAAAGCTTTGAGTTCTTTAGTAAACTGTATCAAAGTATCAATTTCTGACTTCTGCCTGATGTAATCTGTCAGCAATAGCTAATAACTGTCTCCTAGTGTTATAGAAACGTAAGGCTAATGAAGTTCTGATATAGTGGGTCACAGCGTCCTTGTGAAAATTGAAAGTTGACAAGATTCTGACATTTTATGATTTGCACACAGATGGCCAACTGCATTTAGTAGATTGCTGGCCAGTTTTAGAACTGGAATAAAAGATGAACTCTCCTTGTCTTCCATTGCAAGAATGATTACTCCAGATATATATATATATATATATATATATATATATATATATATATATATTGTGTGGGTGTGGAAGTGGACTTTTATGATGGGCATGTTCTGAATTGGCAGTTTTGTCATTATTGGTTCATGCATTTGTTTCATTGCCTACTGGAAAAATGTTCAAACAATAAGTTTAAATGCGCTCTGTCTAACAAGTGTGCTGTATTATACAAGGAATATAATTTAATAAAGTCAGGAAGGTGTATCAAAGAACACATGTATGTTTCTTATTTTGTGTGCAAGGGGCCAATGATTTGAAAACAGCCAAAAGGTAATCTTTATCCACCACTGGTCAGTTGCATTTTCTTTGAATGTGGTGTATGTGTTTCAATGCTATTTCAATGAATGTGAGTTTCAATGACAGAGAAGTTTTAATGCCAAGTCTATTTTCATTGTGAGACAGTATTGCTTTGTTTAGCAGCTTTGTTTAGCAGATGTCTTAGTGTTTGTGCATACACTACATTGTGCTATAAAATGTAAAAATAAAATCCAAATAATCATTGTAGAAGTAAAGCGGGACATTGGAATGGCTGCAGGGGGACTCTGGTGCCATATTTTGGTTGTCTGTCCTTCAGTTTGTGTTTAAAAGTTGGTATCCCACAATTCCATTGGAGTGAGTGGGGTTACATAATTATGTATGCAAATTTGATGTTAATCAGCGTACAGATCTGTATCTATTTTTCATGGGCCTTGTCCAGATTTTTGATGTTTCCAGGTTGAGAGGTATGGTGTAAGTGTAGGCCATAGGAGTGAACAGCCATTGCCATGTGACCGATACAGGTGGAAGGGAGGTAACGGTGACTCATAGCTTGGGTGTTACCCAGGGAAAGATCTATATGTTGTATCTGCAAAACACTGTAGAGCATGTGCTGCCTACAGCCTACCAGTTCGTTAGTCGGCAGCACTACTGGAGCTCTAATGAGCCACAACAGGGGTTAGGATTTGCAAGGGGAAGAAGAGTAATCTTGGGGGGGGGGGCAAACTGATTGATCTACCCTACTGTAAACGTAAAGGTATTTTGTTTTTTGACTTAAGGAAGTTGCACTTTTGGAATGAATGTTCATGCTGCTTCATCATGTAAGTAATTACTATCCTGGCATATACTTGCCAGTGATCTGTTCAGAGATCAGCAATATGAAGGGGTCATGGCTTGGTCAGCAGTGTTAATGTGGGTGTGGCTTGTTGAGGGGGCAGCAGTATAGGAGCTGTGAGTACAAATCTGAAAATCCTGGCTACACCCCTGCACCTGACTGTTACTTTATTTCTATGTAGGATGGGGGGAGCACACCCGACACTTGTACACATTTGCTAGGACTGTACTGGTATGTCAGGTACTCCATTTCAGTCTGTAGTCTTACCTATCATGCTGGCTAGAGGCATACCAGTCTACTACAGATCCTAGCTTTTACTTACCTAGATATTAGTTACTGACTTCCTAGCCTTCAGAACTGACATCCCACTGCCTGACCTGCTGTAGTCTGTCTGTGTAGGCCTGGGGGTGAAGGTTACACATAGGCCATAGTACAGCATTTGTTTCTGTTTGTCTACACCTGTCCTGCTGGCTGTGACTGTTGTTGGGTATATAACCCCCCCCCCCGACTGGCATGTGTGAGTCACTTACCTTGTGGGTGTCCCAGTGTTGAAGGTGGTGCTGCAGGGCTGTCTATGTCAGATGCACATAGTAGACTCCCTACACATGGTTTGGCACAGGTAGTGTAATGTTTGGCATCCCTTTTACTGTATGTGAGAGTTGGAGAGAGGTGTTATTACCTTGGTCCCTCCCGTGTCAGTGTATGTGCTATGCATTGCCTCTTTGCCAAGGCCAGGGCATACTGGGCATGCCTTCTTCTGCCTACAGGGGCAGGCTCAGGTTGTTCCTCCTCTGAGTCACTCTGTGCCTGTGCAGGCCTTGGCATTGGTGGGGGGCTGTGTGGCCCTGGCCCGTGCTGTTCCTGCTGCAGCTGTTTCCTCAGGATCATATTGTGTAGCATGGCACATACAAGGACAATTTGGGTACATGTAGCTGGTGAGTACTGCAAGGCTCCACCGGATGTGTCCAGGCACCGGAACCATGACTTGAGCATCCCAAACACATGCTCTATTATGATTTGTTCTGAACCACTGAAACAAAGAAAATTCAAAAAACTACTCAGCCAGTAAATCCAAAAGATTTATTCAGTAGTACCCACAAATGTTCTTCTCCAGCGCCTCGGCATAAGCCTTTTAACAGAGTATAACAAAACCACATTTGCAATTTCCTTATATAGTAAAAAACCATTGATAAAACAATTAAAAATTGCTTAATTACAACAGCCATTTCCAATCAAGTTCTCTATTTAACCCCTTAGGGTGTAAAGTTTCAAATTTTAAAATGAACTGTGCTTCTTTTTGTTGTAATCTATTCTTCAGGCACATTCCTTTAGCACAATGTACCTTTTCCAGAATAGTGCCTTTTAAATTTCTACCATCACTATTGTGATACTTTTTAAAATGAAACCCCAAAGGACTTTCTAACTTTTCATTTTTAATGTTTCTCAGATGTTCAAGAAACCTTACACGAAAACTTCTCTTAGACTCACCTATATAAAATAGGTTACATTCACATTTTAATATATAAACAATACCCTCTGTATTACATTCAAATTTGTCATTCACTTTAAATTTCTTACCATTTATACATTCAAAAGAATTTACTGTTTGTTTGCATATACCACAATGCCCACATGCTTTGAATCCAGGATCAAAAATACAATTAGCTAAACTAGCAGAATAAGTAAAATAAGCATGAACTAGCATATCTTTTAAACTTTTACCACGTTTATAAGAAATCATAGGTTTTTGTGGTAATAAATCTGCTAGAAGAGAATCTTCTAAAAGACATGGCCAGTGAGATGTTACAGCTTCTACCAGTTCTTCTGTATGTGTTCCATATGTAGTGACAAAAAACATTCTGTCTACTTTTTTATTATATTTATTTTTATATGTTTTAGCTACGCTTTTTTCTTGTTTATTACTATAATTATTAGAGCTATTATGATTTGTGTTTGTGCATGTGCCTCATTATGGAGTTCTTGTTCGGGTGTGTGTGCATTTCTGATGGGTGTCATCAGCCATGGCTCCAGTGCGTATCCAGCATCCTCCACAAGGTGACCATGTGGGATGTCTACACTGGCACATCTCTGGTATTGCTGTGCCAGATGCCAGAAGTAGGAATCGTGATAGCTTCCAGGGTAGCCAGCACACACATTCATTATGATATGCCCTGGGCATCACACATGACCTGGCAGTTGATGGAGGAGAAGCCCTTGCGGTTGATGTAGACCCTACCCCACTCATTGGGTGGTGCTTTGATATGTATGTGCGTGCAGGCTATTGCACCCACTACCTCAGGGTAATCCGCTATTTGGTAGAAGAGACGCGTATTGCTGGCCATTGCCTCACGGCTGTTGGGGAAATATACGTGCTCACCTTCATGTGCTGACATGGCATCTAGGAACTGGTGGAGTACCCTGGATGCTGACACCTGTGAAATCCCCATCATATCCTCAGTTGGCCTTTGGAAGGTACCTGTAGTTGGTATTCTTAGGCCTACACATACCTTTGTATTGACTGGGATGGGTTCCTCTCTGTTAGTTCTGTGTGTCAGGAGTGGCTAGCACAGCTCAACAATTTGCTGTAGGAGGTGCCTGTCCACCCTATAACGCTCCACTATCTTCAGCTCATGTAGCCCCTGGTAGGTTACCCTGGGTCTGTACACTGTTCTCTGTCTCCTCACTGTGGGTTGGTCGGCAGCATTCGCATCCTCACCACCCTCAGCCTCTTCCACAAGTTGTATGATAGCTATTGCAGCCCCTATTATTTTGTCGTTGTGAGTGTTAAAAGTTCCCCATTTGTTTACACCCATGGTGTAGGTTGTGGGAAAACCAGAGGGGATGGTGTTTCGCTTAGTTTATAGTAGTGTTCTGGGCTGGGCTGATCTGCTGCCTGTGTAATTGGCTGATTCCAATACATTTCACCTGCCAGCTAAGCTAGTTCTCCTTGATTACCTTCCAACTGCTGTTTTCCCTTCCCATTCCCTTCCTGTTTAAGCCCGTGTGTGAGCCGCGCAAACAGAGTGCTCAAATGTGCACACTGCTGCTATTTCCAGGTTTCACCTCTTTTTCTTCCTGTAAATCCCAGTGCACGGCCTGCAGACCTGCTTAGGCTTTGTAAAGAGTACTATGCAGGTTTAGACACACCCCCTAGCTAACCTCTGCTAAGCTAGGAGCAGACCCAGGCCACAAGGCTCCGATCCATTTACAGTATGCCTGGTACACCCCCCATGACGTTACCTAACTCCTAGGCTTGCACCAGACTATTCCTACTCTTAACTGTTGGGACCTGACCCACATTCTGGGGAAAACTGGGATTCACTATTCTTCCCCTTATTTGCATAGGATTGCCTGCTAATGCATAGTTACATGTCTTACACTGAGCATCCCCCCTTAGCAACCACTACTCACTGGCCGGATTGTCTTCTGCCTGCCATTGACTTGCATGGCAGAATACTGATTTTAGTTAGAATGCTTAGTTTAGGTTTATTTTATTATTTTCCCCCTGATCCCATTTGCGTACCGCTGCCCTATGCTTAAACAGCCGAGATCGGCGATAAAAAAATAAAAGTTGATTTTTTTTATTTTCTGATTTGTTTGCAATGCCAGTGGCCTTATACTTGGCCATTGGCATGCTTCCACAATGATATGCAGCCTTTATTTGGGGCTGTCACAGCTCCATTTTTGATTTTGCAGAAATGTACTCGGTTACTAACTGAGTACATTTCTGCTGATTGCACTAGTCCTGCACGGACGGTCGCAAGCTTCCTGGATCGCAAGATCACCTCATTTGCATGCATTTTACCTGCAAATGGGGCAATTTTTATACAAGACCTTCATCTGTGCAGGATTAGTGCAGGAGCTCTTGTGCATGCCCCTGCAGGCTGTTCCTGGATCGCACGGCAGACATATTTCCTGCTAGAGCTCCTGCACTGATCCTGCACACCATGCAGGGCATAGTGAATCCGTGGGACTATGTTTACCCTTTTTGAAAAACTTAACTTTAAATGGTTTTCCCCTATAGTATTTTAGAAACTGCAAAATTTTGAAAAAATCAACATAGATAGGATAGAGTGGGCTGGTTTAATGATAACAATTAGAAATAGAACTGTTTTAACCCATAGCACAGATATCTACCTTTGAGCATGTACCCCTTACAAAGACATGCCCACAGCATTTTTGTCCACTCTCATAAAGATACCAGAAAGCTATAGAGCTTATAGACCTACAGTAGATTTTGCAATAGTGGCAAAAGAATGAGTATTGATTCGTTTTAAATGGATTTAGCTACTGAGAAAAAAGTGTGCTTTTGTTGACAGCAGGATCTATTTATCTGTCAATATTTGAGCTAAGTTATTCATCAACCTGAACCTTTGCTGAAACCTCAAAATAGTCAGAATACCACAGCAAGGTACTGGAGACAGTGTATTTGGAATTTTAATAGCTAAAAACCTGCATATTAATGGCTCTGTACTTTCTCTGTTAGTCTTATTACCTGCATTGAGTTGGGGTAATCCCTGCTAACTCCTTCCTTCGCTTGCCCTCACTGTTTGTTTTCTTTCTACAGGGTGAGGGCCTGACACTTTACAACTCTTAGTGAAACATGACTCGATGCAATGTCATCCTGCTTTTCTTCACCATGACTTGTTCCATCAGTTTCCATTCTGGAACTACAGGTAAGTCAGATTAAAATGTACTATTACAGAGAAGCATACAGTCTGTTCATGGAATGTATTGACAGTCAGGATTTTGTAGTCTACCGAGTATATTTTCCATACTTTAGAACAGTTATAACCTCTGTCCCCTCACCCTTTCCCAACTGACTTCATTAATGGATTTTTTGTGTCTCCCACACAAAATATTTACCTTTGTTTCCAGTACTGTTATCTTGGAAAAAGAATGTTTCAGAAATGCAGATTTTTTTTCTGCGAGTATGCAAATAAGCAGTTGTATCTCTTTTAAGAAACACTGTAGCATTTTAACTTCTGAAGCATTGCTTCTCCAAGACATGTTTTCTTTAGCATGTTACAGAATCCTACGTAGACATTTATTCTGAGGTGTTATGGCCCAGACATGAATGTGGTACAGGTGTGAGATATTTAAGTTAACCATTTTGAAAGTCTATGTAGCAGTGTTACAGAGGAGTGATGAGTCAGGAAGGCATGAGAGACATAGGAAATAAGACAAAGGCTGGAGTAGGGTTTCTTAAATATCAAGGCCAGCCTCCATGGGAAAGCCTAGACAAGTAAGAAAATGTTGTGTACTTAAACCTTACTATTCAAAATTTGTTTTATGAGAGATTCAGCTACATGCAGAAGGATAATAGTAGATAAATATAAGTATCTACATGCAAATCAATAATAAAAGTAATACACAAAGGCAGATCTTTCAATTACTTCACACTGTGTGTGTGTGCGTGTTTGTGTGTGTGTGCGTGTTTGTGTGTGCGCATATCCATGTACGCGCGTGTGTGCATCTGTGTGTGTCTATGTCTGTGTGTGTGCAGAAGTGGAGCGGGGTGAGTTGAGAGAATCAATATGCCTTTTTTTTTTTTTAAATACAGCATTCACTTTTTGTTTGGGGAAGCCCAATGTACTTTTTCATCTAATGAACATTCTGGAACACTGTTGTGCTTTGAGAAGGCTGTCTGTCGCAGAGTCTAAAAAGCTATGGTCTAAACAGAGGAAAGGCTGCAATAAAATTTTGAGGAAAGCATTCAGACTGGTACAGCAGCCTCCAAAGGCAGAAAGTTGGCCATGGCAATCAAGACAAGCAACCACAGATTTTTTTGTTTTGTTTTGCTTGTTGAGTAAATGACAGAAGACTGTTAGTCCAGCACATTTCTGATGAGATGTATAACCTGTAGTGAAGGATTTGAATCAATCAGTTTAAAAGACAGTGACTTAGACTGATTACCCTCAGTCCCCAACTGCATGTTTTATATATATATATATATATATATATATATATATATATATATATGTTATATATATATATATATATATATATATATATATATATATATATATATATATATATATTATATATATATTTTAAATGTAATTTAATGTTTTCATATGCATGCATTAATTGGGTAAGTTTTACTAGGCGTGAGTGCTCCAATTCAGGCATAACTTCAAAGCAATGGTTAGCTAATGGTTAAGTGACTTGTTGAGGATATTTCGAAGTATGCAAGTAAAGACTGACAGAAACAACATGGAACAGCAAGACAATGCTTGGTATAGCTCAGATCCTTAATCTCTGACCAAAACAGTCAGCCAATAAAATATTCTAATATTCTTTGACAAGACTCTGCACCATACATCTCAACTGTCCCTGATTTTCAGGGACGTCCCTGATTTTGACTCAAAATCTACCTCTGTCCTTCTTAATCCCTCCTAAAACTAGTGACTTTTGGAGGAAAGGTGGTGAATTACATTTAATGAATAATAACAATAATTAAAAGTTATGGACTTCTTTTACTTCAGAAACTGTGTATTAATTCATATGCTCTGATTCTGTCAATGTTTCAAGTTAATAGCACTAATATCTAACCTTTTCATAAATCTTTTGCATGCATGCCTCTGGCCTACCTTACTCATATTCTCAAACTTTCATTGTTTGTTTTTCTTATCCATTGTACCCATAATATTGTTTTCCTCTGTAATATTGTTAATTTGTCTCTATTCGTATGTATTTGTATGTCTGTTTGGGGCTTTTCCCCTCGGGTCTCCACTGAAAAAGGGTAATTCTTACCCAGCTGGACCAACCCGGTTAACAAATGCAAATAAATAAATAAATAAATAATATTTTAAAAGTGTCCCTGATTGTCCCTGATTTTTTCTTGACTTGTTCCTGATTCTGTTGAAATTTGTCCCTGATTGGTTTAGAGGTCTGCTCTGCACAGCTGGAAGCAGCACACCAAAAGGTGATTATCTGCAGCCAGTAGGTCCTTGTGGTTGCTGTACCTGTGTAAGACAAGACCTTGCACAGCTGGAAACAGCATATGACAAGGTGGTTATCTGCAGCCAGTGGCTCCTTGTGGCTGCTGCACCTCTGTAGGACAAGAACCTGCCCAGCTGGAGAGAGTATATCACAAGATGATTATCTATGGCCAGTGTCTCCCTGTGGTTTCTCTACCTCTGTAGGTCAAGACCCTGCACAGATGGAGACAACATATCACAAGGTGGTTATCTGCAGCCAGTGGCTCCTTGTGTTGCTGTACTTCAACTGTCCATAAAACGATCAATCAAATTTTACCCTTCAATTGAGTAACAACCCCCCCCCCCATTCAGATACACCCTTGAATATAGATCTCTTGCAATGGCAATCTGCAGTACCATTTCATTTCTATTACAAATAGGCAAATGATTCTCTGATCCTGGGAAAAATTATTGTATTATTTACTGTTTTGTGAGCTATAACTGCAGCTTCCCCACTCAGTTGTTCAAACTGCACTTGTTCCATTATTGTATGCATTATATAAAGTGGTTTCATTATTCACATTACATGTGATTAATCAGTTTATATTGTTTAATTTATTTTGTGCTGGAATTCTGTCTCATGCTACCATTGTAGTTGAATAAGGGCCCTTGGCCCAGACTCCTTTCCAGGGTGGGAGGCTGGCATAATAGTTAAGGTGTTTAACTTACAGACACAAGGTACGTGGTTTGATTCTCACCTGGGGTAATTGGCTAGGTTTAAAATAGCCCACAAGGGCAACTAGCCTAGTACTACTCTATGAACCTATGGTTATCAAATAACCAATATGAATGATCTAA
Organism: Protopterus annectens; assembly: GCF_019279795.1. Lineage (NCBI taxonomy): Eukaryota > Metazoa > Chordata > Ceratodontiformes > Protopteridae > Protopterus > Protopterus annectens. The sequence continues at coordinate 752,659,093 of NC_056734.1, forward strand.
ACCTTATATCAGTGCATATACTGGGCATCTAGAAGATGCAGTAATGCAACAATCAAGTGATGTGAAAAAGATATGGTCGCTTAGACACATCTTGTGGGATGTAGTTTCTAGTGGTGTCATACAGCAAGGTTTTTATGAAATGCATGCTGAAAAAAGTTATAGCCATTTAAACAGAGATCGAGAATTGTTGAGCTACAACATTTATATCTTTCAGATGAAGTCCTTTAGAGAAATGGATGAAGAAGTTGACACTTTGTGGTTTAATCAAGTGGTTTCTGCTTTAGACTGCCTGGTTTATGCATTTTATTATTTATTTTTTATTTATCCTTATTATTTATCTTTTGTTGACTTGCTTAGTCCTATCAGTCTATTTCTCTTTTTTTAAGGGGGACCAGAGGCGATATTGATACTTCTAGGGGAAATTTTGCCAAGGCATCAGAAAACTTCCACTTCTCTTTTTGATAGGCACCATAGGAACTTTTGCATCCACCTGAGCTACTTCCAACTCAAGCAGATGGGTCCTTGTTTTAACAACTCATCCAAAGGGCAACACACCCAAGAATGCAGCACCCCCCTCATGCTGCACTGCAATGTCAGCTATTGTTCTACCTGGTGAAGGAATAGAACCCACAGTGTGCTGCTACCTGTTGCACCACTGACACTGGAAAGAGTGTTGATACAAAGTTTTAGTTATATTACAGCTACAGAAATTCATTACTCGCTGTCGCTGTTTGATATGGCTTGTACATTTATATCAGATACTGTTTCACATAATATTACTTCTTCCTTGCTATGGTCACTTAGACATATTCTATTGAGTCTCTGTTCACCACAAGCTACTGAAACTTAAGACCTTTGGTTTATCTGCCCTTACTCTATGGATATCACTACTATCCCACCATTCCCAAAGATACTATGACAGCTCCTCTTTTAAATGTGAATTAAAAGTATAAATTTCTGTAGAAATACTTGCACAGACTTTGCATTTACTTTGGGAAATGCAAGATTCCCTTCCCACTAGTCAAAAGCCAGGCATACTAAGGGTCTCCCAGTAGGTCAAAACTGGAATTTTGTATCTCTCTCCACATATCTTATTTCTGTCTCTTGACCCCTCTCTCTCTCGCAATTGAACCACTTTGTTCCTCCCTTCCCAATTATGACAGCAAAAGTCATGAAGGAATCCAGAAGGAAAGGCTGGGTATTTTCCTAGAGGGCAACAATCTCTAGGACAATAAGCAATATGGCCTGAAGGAGCATTTAGCCAACACAGATGCAGTTTTATATCTGAGTTGTAGATGAGCTTGAGAAGGGAGTACCAGTATAGGTGTCTACCTGGCTTTCAGCGAGATGTTTGAGACAGTCCCACGCAGATGACATCAGAAATCTGTAAGGACTGGAGTAAGACCAAGGAAAAGGACTACAGAATGCTTAAAGGGTTTGACAAAGATGGTTATGGTGAGAGGGACAAGATCACGAATAAGAGAAATGCCTAGCTGAGTATATCAGAGGTCAGTCTGGGGCTCAAAACTCCTCATGCATTTCTTCAGATGTATTTGAGGGAAGACAGAACAGAAGGAACCTCTGCTAAAGATACATTGATAGATGCAACAGTAAGAGATTGGGAGAAGTTGCTAAGCAGAATTACATGCATGTATTTGCATAGGTATTTTTATAAATCAAGCGGAATGTAGATAATCATTCCTCAGGTAGTCTTCTCTGTGGAGTCTGCATGATCTTCCTGTGTTCACATGGGTTTTCTCCAGGTAGACCGGTTTCCTCTTACATTCCAAATACATGCAGTAGGTATAAAGGGGACTCCAAAATTATCCATAGGAGTAAGTGCATGCACTGTGGTATGGAAGAAAGACTTAGCAACCTACTTGCATTTCCCCCTTTGCCTTGAAAATTCCAAAGCTAGCAGTGGCTGTCTCCCAAGTCACTCTAGGACTCTGTTGCAACATGTGAGAGAGAGAGAGAAAGAGAGTGAAAGAGAGAGATATAGCAATTGCTGGATGTATGATGGGAAAGAGAGAGCTAATTGGAAACATTTTTGGTAATGTAGTAAGGTGGCAGATTTTAAAAATTCCATACAGAGTACTTTGTCAGAATTGTTGGGGAAGCAAATGATTGCAACTAAGGAAATTATTCTTTTAAGCTAATATATAGAATCTGAATTACCTAGAGATAGTAAGGTCTTGTTAATCTTAATGCTGTTGGCTACCTACTAAAAAAGCCATTACTAGAAAACGGAAATCAAAATATAAACCAACCATTCATAAAGTATTAAATATTGTGAGAGATATCAGAATTGAAGCTAGGATCTTTAGAAATGGAAGTGAGCAACTTAGATAGAAATAAATGGAATTTATTGCAACAAACAGAATAATGTTCAGGAACAGGAGGGAAATTAAAGGAAAAGCAGGGATTGAGCAAGGCACGTAATACAGTGAATGATAATTTTTAAATAGCAAGCATATGTATAATGCTTGAAAAAAAGGAAAATGTTAATATGGTTTGTTTTCTGTCCTGTTGATGTATTTGTACCTATGTCACTGTTTGAAGTATAAGAATTTAACAACGGTTAGATAAGGGATGGGCAGTAGCCAACCTCCTGTCATCTGTGTCCTCCCACAGCCATGAACTACATGGCCTGGTGAGTCAGACTAGATGGCAGTTACAATGCATCTCATGAAGACACCTATAGAGGACACATTAGCCAGCAGTGACCTCAGCAGCAGCATTCTATCCTGTCCTCCCCTATACTCCATGTGACTGCATAGTTGGAGCATGTCATTCTGAAAGACACGAGCTCACTCATCTCCACAATTCTGTCAGTAGAGGATGGTTTTCACTGGTTCTATGAGCCGTACATATGCTGGTCAATGTTGAGGGCTGTAGCCATATCAGGGTCGGTCCTGGTATGATGGTGGTCCCACACCCCCTCTTCACATCTATCCTCGGTGGTGGGCATGCATTTCAGGTATTGTGTGAGCTATGGACCGAGGCAGAGCCTGTAAAGCACTGCCAAGTGCAGCAGGTCAGTCCTGCACTGATGAAGTTATGACCTCAGCCTGTACTTCTACATGTTTATGTAATACTGGATGCAGGCGATCTCTCCTCCTGTAGCGTTACAGAGAGTGCTATTCTGTTGGGGATCCTGCCACTTTTTAGTTGGTTTCATCATCAGCCACATGTGCCCTACTGATGTTATCCCTGTGTTTTGCAGTGCTGGACTACCCTCCAGTGGAACCTGTGAAAGGATGAACACACATGAAACCACTTTTAGCTCACACATATCCCTTTACAACCCCCTGTGGTATGAAAACTACTACACATTAAAATTGGCATATTGCATACATTGAAGGACATATCTTGTCATGCAGGTAGCTGTGGCTTCAGACTAGTGATGCCTGGTATAATAGATATACAGGTGAGCATTGGATGGTACTTCTTTTCAATCATGCAGTGGAGTGTGCTTTACTGTAAGGTAATAAACATTACTAACCTGGTTCTTCACAAATGATATCCCACAGCCAAACCACAGCCAACTATGAGGGCCCTCTCCCCTTGGCTGGCAAGTGATAGCAACAATTCTTCAACCTCTGTGAGCCATTTCAGGAAAGATGACCCAACTCCCTTGCAGTGGACCTCTCTATTGCAATGCCACATGCTTTTCTCTTTGTACACCAGAAATGACCTTCTGCACTAGTCAGTCCCTGTCAAATTTGGTCCCAATCATGCTGGTTGTGGCAACTTTGCCCAAGGACCATAGTATTGCTTTATTCTCCTAGCTACAGAATTTTTGAAGAAATTGCCTCCTTCAGATAGCCATTTGAGTAACTGCACAATTGTGAGTAAAGCATGTCAATGAGTGAGAGGGTATGCTACACTGAGAGCTGCATGTAGATGTGCCTACATGCTCTTCCTCTTTATGCACCTGAATATTAGATGCAGTTAGTACAGTGTTGCTGTATTGCTAATTTCAGTGAAAGTAACAAGATCAGTAACTCCTCTAAACCAAATGTTAACTAAATATTCCAGATCTGAGAAACTGATAAAAAATGCACTTAGAAATAGTGATTATACATAACTTTGTAGTATACGTGTGCATTTCTATTCTTTTTGTGCACCACACAACTCATACTATAGTGACAAGTTATAGTTATGCTTTCAAACTACTGTATGTAAAGGGTAATATAATGCAGTTGCATGTATTTTATTTGTAGTAAGAGGATGTTAACATTTCTAATTATATGTGAACTAGGTTAGTATTTCTTTAAGGCATTAAGGCTAAAGAGAGAGTGAGTCACAGTATCAGTGCACAAATGCCAAACATCAGTAAATATGCCTCTCCATCATAATACCTCATTTGCATTTAGCATGGGTGCAGAGACAGTCCACCATGGTGCTGTGTATCTTCATGCTAAATTACTGTGGTAAGGCTGTCTCTGAATTCAAAAATGGTTATCACAAAGTGTACGCCTCATGTACGCCTCAGTATAATCTTTTTGAGTTGCCCAGTAAGTCTCTTCTGTATTATCCAGACAAAACAACTTCAA